>NC_133648.1:136483961-136783961 GCF_009905375.1 Apium graveolens | reverse complement strand
TCAAAGGCAAAATCCAAAAAAGTAGCACACGGAAAATGTTGACATAGCTATTTATTTTTTATCGTAACTAATTCACAGCCGTTACCCTTCGGGTGCGCACTGGATAAACCCTACGGGCCCACGTAATAGCCTGCAAATCACGTGAATCAAGGTAAACCGTATTTAAGTGACATGCTCTGACTCAGGAGGCATAATCATAAATTCTCCTTCTGTGGGATTCGAACCCGTGATCAAGATGATAGTTTTCTCTCTTTAACCAACTGAGTCAATTCTTGGCCCCTACGATAACATATTTCCGACTAGTAACTACACTACTAGGGTGTTGCCGAAAGTCATCTATGACGCAGTGACTCAGAATTATCGATTGAAGACTTAAACAATCTTGAGGTTCAAAATAGAGGCAAATAATTAAAATCTTTTCAGAGAAATATTTATTAGCCTATCAATCTGTGTGTAATTGCTTCATAAAATATTGAATGATAAGGAAAGTCTACGACATAGTTTTGAGGGTGATTTAAGGAAAAACAACTAAAAGGACCCCGGATAAAAGGCAATAGATAGGTGTAGGGTCTTGACTTCTACTTGTAGTAGGACAGTCAGGAATATCTTCTTGCATTATTTATAAGTTATACCAAAAAATGTAAAACGCATCCTTGTACACGGTGTTATGAGTGTACTTGTTAGAACCAAAGCTATTGCTCTCTGAACAACTATTAATTATTGATAGATAGCATTGGCTTATATAAAGCCTTACAGAAACAGATAAACATAAGCGTGCCGATAAACCAGCAACAAAGCTATAAACTAGTAACAACCTAATCTTTATTCAGATAGACTTGGACTGACTAACAACGACCTACCTAAAGTCCTAAATAATAGGAGGACAACTTTATTCAAAACAAAACTAATGCTGACTACTTCATTTCCTCCTCTAAACTAAACTGTATTTCATTACAGTTAGTTTACTTCAGGTACTTCGCATACTCCCAACTGTTCTCTCATCCTTCGGAAAGACTCCAACTTCAACGGCTTGGTTAACACATCGGCAAGTTGATCATGTGTACTGCAATATGTCATCTGTATAACTCCATCATTCTGCAGATTGCGCAGGAAGTGAAAACGCACCTCTATATGCTTACACTTACCATGGAAAACAGGATTTGTGGCCAACTTTATAGTAGAGCTGTTATCACAAAAAATGACAGTACTTTCGTTGCCATCATAACCAAGAGTCCCCAGTATTCTCTTCATCCACACGGCTTGCGTTGAACATGCTGCGGCAGCTACAAACTCTGCTTCAGTTGTACTTAGAGTGACAATAGGCTGTTTTCGCGAGGACCAAGCTACTGCAGCTGAACTCAAGATAAATGCATAACCAGAAGTACTCTTTCTATCATCGATGTCACCAGCATAATCACTATCAGTGAATCCGACCAGCTCCCTGTTTCCATCCCTTTTATAAAATAGCCCAAAACCAGAAGTCCCTTGTAGATAACGTAAAATTCTCTTGGCAGCCAATAAATGGATTTCTGTTGGTCTGGACATATATCTACTGATCACACTGACCGCATAAGCAATATCAGGCCTTGTGGCTGTGATATACATCATGCTACCCACCAATTGCCTATAATAAGTTGCACTCACCTCTGCACCATTTTCATCCCGAGAAACCTTGAAGCCTGGAACAATAGGGTTTTGAACAGCATTGCAATGCTCCATTCCAAATTTCTTTAAAACATCCAAGACATATTTTCGTTGACTAATAAAAATCCCACGATTAAACTGTGAGACTTCTATGCCAAGAAACAATCTCATTTTGCCAAGATCTGTCATATCAAATTCTTTCATCATTGAGTTTTTAAACTCAGTAACCATCTTCTCATCATCTCCCGCATATATCAAATCATCAACATAAACACTGACAGCCAGTAAATTACCTGTTTCGCCGACTTTGGTAAAAAGTGTATATTCACTATTGCATTTCACAAATCCTTCTTTGCTGAAATATTCTTCAAGGCGATCGAACCACGTTCGTGATGATTGTCTAAGCCCGTACAGTGCTTTGATTAGTTTGTAAACTTTGTGCAGTTCATTTTTCACCTCATAACCTCTTGGTTGTTCAATATAAACATCTTCTTTCAATGTTCCATGAAGGAAAGCGGACTTAACATCAAGCTGGTAAACAGTCCAGCCTCTTTGTGCCACCAAAGCAAGAAGCATTCGAACAGTATCCATGCGAGAAACAGGTGCATAGACCTCTTCATAATCGATTCCGTACTCTTGCGCATACCCCTTTGCAACTAAGCGAGCTTTATATTTTTCAACCTCACCATTTTCATTAAACTTTGTCTTGAATACCCATTTAACCCCGATCTTCTTTGCACCTTCTGGTAATTCAGTCAAATACCATGTACCATTTTTCTCGATTGATTTCATCTCTGCATCCATGGCTTCTCTCCACTTTGAATCCTTTACTGCCTCTTCATAACTTGTCGGATCTGTGCTGACCGAAAGTGCCCAATTAATCTCAACATCATCATCAGAAAAATCCTCTCCAGAAGCATAATCTTGCATCCATATAGGGGGCCTTCTAACTCTTGAGCTTGACTGCATGCTAGCCTGTTCGGGTTCATTATCCTGAGGCTCAACAGGATCATGTAACTTCTCATCATCACCACATTCTAAATCAAACGCAATAACCTTTTCATATTCTGCATCCCAATTCCACCTCTTGTCTTCCTCAAAAATAACATCTCGACTTATAATTATTTTCTTTCCAACCGGATCATAGAGGCGGTAGGCCTTTGTCTCCTCATTTGTTCTTCCCAGAAGAATGCAGCTCTTACTCTTATCTTCTAATTTCGTCCTTTGTGCATCTGGAACGTGCGCATGTGCAACACATCCAAACACTCTGAAATGAGACACTGAAGGTTTAGTCCCACTCCATGCTTCCTCTGGAGTCATATTTTTCACAGATAACGTAGGAGACCTGTTCAAAATATAAAAACTCCACATGACAGCCTCGGGCCAGAATGTCTTGGGCACACCTGAGTCAGACAACAAACTCCTCACCATATTCATCACTGTACGATTCTTGCGTTCAGCGACGCCATTCTGTTGTGGCGTATATGCTGCGGTCAACTGCCTCCGAATTCCATTTTCTTTGCAAAAATTATGAAATTCAGTGGAAGTGAACTCTCCGCCACGATCTGTTCTTAGACATTTAATAGCAAGACTTGTTTCTTTCTCAACATGGCTTTTGAATAACTTGAAAGAATAGAACGCATCTGATTTATCGTGCATAAAATAGACCCATGCTTTTCTAGTACAGTCATCAATAAAAGAGATAAGATACCTCTTACGACCGTTTGATGTAGGGGTGATTGGTCCGCATAAATCAGAATGAATAAGCTCCAGTTTCTTCGATGCTCTCCATGTGGTCTTCTTAGGAAATGGATTTCGATGTTGTTTACCTTTCAAACAATCAGTACACACAGCTCCATTTTCATCAATCTCAGGAAGCCCAATTACCATTTCCTTTTGCTGCAATGTCTTAAGACCTTTATAGCCAAGATGACCATATCGTCGATGCCAAAGCTTTGTTAAGTCTTGAGCTTCCGTATTCAGACAAACCTCTGGCTTTATTTCCTTCTGTAATCGTCCTTCAAACAGCAAAGCGAACATTCTGTTTGTAGTCATGGTTGCTTGAATAAGTAAACCTCTTGATGGATGATATATTCGGCACTGATTTGATCCGAATAGGACATCTAATCCTTTCTCTTGTAATTGACCAATGCTGATGAGAGAATTCTTTAACTCTGGCACATAGTAAACATCTGAAAGAATAAAACTAGTGCCTTTTAACCATAACTTTACATTCCCTTTTCCAGCAACATCCATCTTCGTATTATTTCCAAGTCTCACAGCGTGTTTAAAACTTTCATCAATATCATCAAATATGGAATGATCACCACACATATGATTACTACATCCAGAATCAAGAAACCATAGACCTTTGTAATTACCTCCATTCATTTCTACAGATGCCATTAGCAATAGTTCCTCTGACTCATCATCATGTTCTGCATAGTTGGCCCTTTTCTCCCATCTTGGACATTCATATTGATAGTGTCCAAGAGTATGACACTTGTAACATTCAACTGCGGCTTTGTCAAATGCTTGTCGGCCTCTTCCCCTGCCTCTACCTCGATATGATATCCGTCCACGTCCTCTTGAACTATATTTTTCTTCATGAGTAATCTTGAGTGCATGCTCCTCTTCATTATTCTTATACTTGAATTTTTGTTCATGAACCAACAGGGAGCTTTGCAAAGCATCCACGGACAATTCATCAATATCCTTCGATTCTTCAATTGAACAAACAATATAGTTCCATTTATCTGTGAGAGTTCTCAAAATTTTCTCAACTATTTTAGAATCCTTCAAGTCTTCTCCACAATTCCTCATGTCATTTGCAATGATCATAACTCGACTAAAATAGTCTGCCACTGGTTCATCTCTCTGCATTTCTAGCACTTCAAAATTCCTGCGAAGACGGTTGAGTTGAGCTTTCTTTACCCGTGCGTTGCCCTGACACTTCATCTTCATGGAATCCCAAAGCTGTTTTGACGTCTCTTTTTGTGTAATTGTTTTCAAAATCGTCTTATCAAGAGACTGAAACAAATAATTTTTAGCCTTCAAGTCTTTCAGCTTTGATTCCTCTAAAACTTTCCGTTGTTCAGCCGTCAACGTCTCTGGTTTCTCGGGCTGCTCGTAGCCTGCTTCCACCACATTCCAATACTCCTTGGATCTCAAGAGATTTTCCATCACCATGCTCCAATGATCATAATCACCATCAAATTTTGGAATAGCAGGTTGAGCAAAATTGCTGTTTGCTTCTGCCATATCCTTTTCACTCTATGTGTTTACCTTAACTCGCTCTCAACTTATATATTCAGATATAGCTCTGATACCAAATGTTAGAACCAAAGCTATTGCTCTCTGAACAACTATTAATTATTGATAGATAGCATTGGCTTATATAAAGCCTTACAGAAACAGATAAACATAAGCGTGCCGATAAACCAGCAACAAAGCTATAAACTAGTAACAACCTAATCTTTATTCAGATAGACTTGGACTGACTAACAACGACCTACCTAAAGTCCTAAATAATAGGAGGACAACTTTATTCAAAACAAAACTAATGCTGACTACTTCAGTACTGGATCTTCTTTATACTGTAGAATTTTTGCATATTCTATATCCGAGTTCCGAAGAGCTTATGAGTGTAAAAAAACTTAAAACTCTACGAGGAAACAGAAGCTGAGATTGTATTTTTACGAACTTAGGTTATAGCAACATTTAAACTTAATATATCTATTAAGTTTTGAGTACTTATTTGTGCATGTTACTTTTGATTTCGTATCTTAAATACACACACAAAACTCAAGTTGTTATAATACTGTTTCAGATCAGATTCAAGAAAGAATCCTAAAATATTAAAAATACATTCACTCGCTCTATTCTAGTCCTAAGATATTCAATATGTAATAACTTTTTAATAGTAACAAAATTGTCTCTTAAATTTGTATGTTTTCGTAAATTTTGGTTGAAAACATAACAAAGAATACAATGTAAATAATGTAGACAATTTATCTTAAGAATGTCTTTGGGCTAGTAACTACTTGAATCGATATTAACAAAAAAAAGGTAAAATAGACCTATTTGTTAAATATTTACAAAAATTAACACTTTAACATCATGCATTGTGATAAAAAATTCTTTGGCCTTGAAACAAGAGAAAAAATAAATAAAGCAAAGGTGAGAAATTTGCATGATGTAAAAATTCTAGCGCAATATTTAATATTCTTGCAGTATTTGTCAAGGTTCGCACTAACAAGAAGTAAATTCATTCATTTTTTTTTTCTTTCATTTTCATCTTGATCATCATATTTTTCCTTCATCTTCTTTAATTTATCATTCTGCCCACAACTCAGTTTGAGACTACCACCGGGCCTCGAAAACTGATTGTATCTGTCAGACTCACTTTTTATATTACTATTACATTTGGCATCCTCTTCTTTTCCATTATCAACCGACCCATTTACACTATCAATATTCTGGTCTTTCTTCTCTCAGCTTTTCAGATATGGGGTTTATCTCTTTGTCTTCTTTCTCCGTCATTAAATGCCCGTTAGGAAAATTTTAAAATAAGTAGTTTATGATTTAATATAAATAAGAGATAAGTACGTGAATACTTATAAGTTAAATAAGTGTTTGGTTAAATGTCAGAATTTTTTTTAATTCAATTGAGTTAAAATAAATAAATTTTAAATATAATTATCTTAATTCGTAAATTTTAAATTAGAAATATATGTAAAAACAAAAATTTTAAAATAAAAATTAATAAAAATCAAAAAATCAAAATAAGTTGAGAATAAGTACGTCGTTGCTAATATTAAATTTATCAGCTTATAAGTTATAAATACAACTTATAAGCTGGGTCGACAAATACTCATCGATAAGTACTTATTAGCTTATAAGCGAATAAGTAATTTATCTTTGTGTAGCCAAACAGGCCCTAACATTATGTTACTCGAATTCTTGGTTAAAACCATGAGTTAATTGCACTTTACAACCCCTACCTTTCATTCAAAATCAAAACAGTATACCTAATTTGCAGAATACAGTTTGCATCCCTTAACTTTCAATATCAATTATAACATGCATCCCTTGCGGTTATAAAATTGAAATTGAGATGTTAATATTAATAACTAAAATTTTAAATTAATTAAAATATTTATTTTAATACATTTTTTACATGAAAAAAATTATAGTTATTTTCTATTAGTAATACTCTAAATTAATCATAATGCAAAATACTTAAAAATATATTTATTAAGCAAATATGTTTATATATATAATCATAAAGTTTCTAAATATATCTATATTTTAAAATTTTAAAAATTATACTGAGTAATAAAATAATTGACATTAATATTATTTTTATAATTTGAAATTCTAAATTTTAGTTTAATTAAAAAAAATTATTATTTAAATATTTTGCTGAATTTCAATTTTACCCTACACAATATAAATATTTTTAACAAAATAATTAAAGTAATGTATATTGTATTTAATGTCTAAAGTTAGGGGTTGGAAACTGTATTTTTAAAAATAAGTATATAGTTTTATTAGTCAGTGAAAGGTAAGCGTTGCAAACTGCAATTAACTCTCTTGAAATCTATAATTTATGGCCAACTTATCAAACCCAAACTCCAGAGCACTATTTTGAAGATCACAAAATTCTGACGTATAAGAGATTTTAGTTCCAGTACGCTTGTTACACAAATTAGTCCCCGTTTCGGCCAAATATTTTGGCTCATTTATAACTTTTACATTAGTTTTATTTGGATTATCTTAGAATCCATATTCAGTAGACACCGGTTCAAGTCATATTTCTTCTCTAGTTAATTATATACTATTTTCCGAAGGTAGTTGTGCTTCTTCTCTGAATCCTTCTCCTCTGACTCAGGGTCCGATTTTTTTTTTAAAATTGTTGAGTTTCTTCCTTCTCATCTGTTCCTTAACCTTCACCCCTTACGTCCTTTCATTTAAATAAGACTCCAAAAAACTATCATCCAAATGAGATAACATCCCAAATTTGATAAGAGGGTATGGAGAGAGAATTTTTTTACCTTGCTTCAAAGTTTTATATAATATAACTATTGACCCTTCTAAATGTACAGATCCGAGAGAAAAAAGTCTTTTTATCTTTCCAATTTCTATGGTTTATCGTTTGTTACGGTTCAAGGGTCAATAGCCACGATAACCCGTATTTCGGGGTTAAAAAATACGAGTTCAGTCATTGAAGGTCATGAATACAACAATATTTTACTTTAATTGTCAAAATATTATTAAACCTTTTAAAAAAATTATAATGAACAACTACAACTTATCTATTTTATTTATAATGTTCAATTTTTTTTAAATAATAAGTAAATGAATTTTAATATATGATCAAAATTTGATTACTTTGCCTGCTCAAAAGTTAAACACAATAAATATGACATAATACCTCTATCTGTAAAACCAACCAAACATACCTAATATATATAACAAAAAGCAGGGGAAGACGGTATAAGATACGCAGGGTTATCTTCATTCAAAATAATAAAAATGTTATTTCCACATAAGACCTCCGAATTGTGTGAGCACATAGATTTGTGTTATAGGTAAAAAATAATATACATGGGTATTTAAAAATACATAAAAACTCAACATAAAATATTTGATCATACAATCTGCAAAGCAAACGATACCATACCTTAACTCATCATTTTCACATAAGACTTACCTATATTGTGAAAATTTTCGTTCATTGGTTGAGTTAAGCCCTTCTCCTTGATCAGGTTGTCGTTGAAGCCTCTAAACACACATGCGCAAATCCAAGACGTCTTGACAATAATTTAGGAGGTGGGTACAGAAAGTACCGAGACATGATTATTATTATAATTATTATTAATTGTATAATATGATAAATATATATTAATTTATAAATTACTAATAGAATAAAAGTTTTGAATTGAATATAATTATAATGTTAAAATACATGTGACGTCGGATCACATAATCATCCTGTCAACCTTGCTATACATCTCACGTGGGATTACATAATCACCCTGTCAACCTTGCAAATAACTACAGGTAGATTACTTGCATCTGATTGTTTTTTTTCACATGTGTTAGGGCGAGGAGAAGTTTCCTTGTATACTGCTCTCCTTCGCCCATGACTTTGGTTCAAGATAAGGGCGAAGAATTCAATCGAAAAATATGAGTGGTATGAAGGGCAGGAGAAAGCATCAGATATTTATGGTCAAGATGAAGTTGTGATCTATGTCTCGCTCCAAAGAATTCAATCGAAGTACTTGGAACTAGAGATAAATATAAATTCTAGCCTATGCCAACTAATTTTTGTTAGGGATTCACGTTTCCCGTCTTTGCGTAGATAGTACCTGAGAATTATCACAGATAATAATATGAACAAATCAATAATAATCAAGACAGATGAACACCAAGATTTATACGTGGAAAACCCCCGTAAGTTAAAAAGGTAAAAATCACGGGACCAACTCTGAATGTTTCCACTATAATGATAATAATGGTTACAATATCTCTCTCAAGTTTATGAAGTAACACTTGAGGTACAACCGAATAGTAATACAAAGATTCCCTATTCCTTCGGTATTGGACCGGATAACCTGGACAGAACAGTCCCTTCGGTACTAGACCTGATAACCTGGAGAACTTCCCTTGTTACAGCCGCAACACCTGGATGAACTCCTACCGATGTAGACCTTGAAGGCTACAGCCCGACCAATACTCACACTAACTCACCCGAAATGAAAGAAGAGAGAAGCACGAGGGCCCCCTATTCTGACCTGCCTGAAACTACCGCAAGATAAGTTTCCTACTAGACGGACTATCTAGCAGCTATACTGTGACGACCTCAACCCCGGGTCAGGAGTTGACGTCACTAACAACATGAAACTACAATTATAATACAGCTAACTTACTTTATTTCAATATAAACAACTCTTCCACAAGATCTTTTCCAGGTTCAAGTCTAATTTAGGTTACACACTTATTACAAACCATCTTATTAAAAACAACCTGCCATGACTATTATTCTACAATAACTCACAGACCACACTTCGTCAGACACAACCTATTCAGAGGAGCTCGACACAGGCTAAATTGGAAACTGGCCCTTAGCAAGACAACAACATCTCCTAGGCATCTGCCATGTGAAAATATACAAACACATTTGCAAGAGTGAGCGATCAACCGCTCAGCAGCACCACTATATGAATACTAACTAAAACAGTTTATAATAAACAATTGTAGGAACCGAAATTACAACTTGTTAGTAGAAAACAAGTAAAACAAGTGTAAACAGATAAAAACTGATAAACTGTTGAAACTGGATCTTTAATAGCTAGCATGCTCTCTACACATTTTATTAATAGCGCTGTGTAAATAGTAGGGTTAAATTTTAGCATGCTACTTCCATTTTCAAATCATTCGTCCCATCGCAGGACCTATAAAACTAATTGTTCCGTTACGGGAACCATAAACTTGTCCCATCACAGGACCTATAAAACTTGTTCCTCTCCGGGAACCTCAAAATCGCTTGCTCAGATATAAAAGCATTGGATGATCCCTGGTGAGACAGCTGATCAGGCTATCCTATGAAACTTGTTCCGGAACTCAGAGACTAGCTAGGTCTCTGTCACGCTGGGCTGGTGGTTATAACAGGGTGCGCAACCACTTCGCCTCTTACGCTAACTTCCAGGCCATTACGGGCCTTCTGCGCACACTCATCCAATTATCTGATCATTTTTATCCAGTTTTTCAAATCACTTACCTATCTCTTGTCAAAACAATTATAACACACCACGTTTCCCAAAACATTTTCGTTTTATTCAAAACTTAGAGATAGGTATTTTCAGAAGTTACTTTTCCCCCAAAACACAAGTTAGTAAAACAATTTGAAACCCAGGGGATACGTAACTTAAATCATTCTGTTACACTATGAGAATAAAACAATATTATATTCGTATATGCTGAACCATAAAGATATGGTCAGGGGTACTTGCCTTAATATGCTTTAACACTAATTTCTGACTGGCTTTGCACCGACCGGGATGCTAAGGTTTTCAACTGAAACCTACAGGAACCAAAATACCCTAAATTAGACAGCCGAGTATGCTTGACTATCCTCGCTAACAATCTACCCGAACGTTAACAAAACCCGACTCGTAATATATCCGATATTATAATACACGAATCAATTAGGGCTCACGTCTTCGAAAGTCGGTTCGTTTTCAGAAAATAGATATATTTATCCTTTTATGAAATTGGGGTTATCGATTTTCGTAAAGTATTTCATCACAACACATAATTAGATTTTGTATAGAGTACGTTAATATAACTGATCGACGTTCCGATAGTCATTGAGTACGGCCTCGTATTCCCGTAATATAATTTTTCCGGAAATCGGGCAGCACCTCCCTTGATTATCGGCTAACTCGTCGAACGTCCCGACGTCAAATCAATCACAACTAATTCAAACTAAACACAATACAATTCCCAACCACCGATTCCAGTAAACACTGTCAATTCTCAAATTCACAAACACCAATTATTCGTTATTATCTGCATTTTATGTCTTAACTCGCATTATATAACTTTATTCGAAATTTGCATTTTAAATCGTATTTTATATTTTTATATCGTAGGACTTAGAAATATTCATCATAGTCCACCGTCGGCTCGCCGAAGCTCATCGCCGACGACGATAAAATTTACGGGTTTTCGATTATATCGGACATCCTACGTAAATCTCACCGATTTATTAATAATTATTCCTGCACGATAAATTTTATTTCATGAAAATTAATCAGATTGGTATCCTGCAGAAAATAAAAGAATTAACTTAATACAATTTTTTTTCCAAAATCCAAAAATTAACTCGAATTACTTCGAATTAAGAAATCGAAGCCAGACAATCAACACCACACAGATACACACACGCCTACGCGCTGCTAAGCAAGAGGGGGAGGGGAAGGGGTTGCATCGTCGGAAAACACAGCCGACAAGGAGACCAGGAAACCATCGATAACACCCAACACACACAGCCACGACGATAACATAAACACACACACCATACACACACCAATTACAACTGTTCTATGAAGAAACAGAGTAATCAATGGAGAAAAATAAAGGCGGGAGCGGCGATTTCGCCGGAAATAAGAGAGTCACCGGACTTACCAACACAGGGCAGGAACCGAGCAGAAAAAGGACGGAAAACAGAGGAAATATGGAGACGGGAGAGATGAAGGATGCAGATGAGTGAATCGAGAGAAGAGGAGGAGGGATAATGAATTGAGAAACAAAGAAACGGGTTAAACCCGATTGGGCTTTCCCCCTTTTTATCTTTTATTTTTATTAACTAAATAAACCCCGCGATAACATTTATCTGACCCGCATTTTTGTTATAACGAGCAATTCACGGATAATCAAAATCCGAGCAATAATTAAATATTTTATAAAATATCAGAAATAATTAACAATTAATAAAAATAGAATTTTGAAAATTTAAAAATAATTTTTGAAACACAATAGATACTCGTTTTGAATGAATAAACGAAATAACATGCAGATGATATTTATCTCAAAAATTACCAAAATAATTTTAAAATTCTAGGATTATTCCAAACTTAATAAAATATGAGTTTCGTAATTTTTGAAGAATTTTAGAATTAAATACTGATTTTACAATTAAATACAATCAGAAAATCATTTAAGGGTAAATAATCAATTAAATATTGATTTCTCAATTTTAAAAATTCCTAAAAATAATAAATAAAATTATGAAGCCATAAAAATGATTTTAGAGATAATTCAAGTATTTATGGAAATAAATCTTGAATAAAATCACCTTTAAATATAAAAGTGAAACAACACAGCTTCACAACGAATTACACAATTGATACTCGAACACCAACGATCACACATAATTAACAACAAAATAATATCCAACTTACAACACCCATACACATATTTTAAATATTTACTTATTCAATAATTGCACATTTAAATAATGAAAATATACGAGTCGTTATATCATTTCCCCCATAAAAAAATTATGTCCTCAGAATCTGATCTAATTAAACAAATGAGGATATTTGTCAAGCATATCTGACTCTAACTCCCAAGTGGACTCTTCCACTCGAGGATTCCGCCACAGTACTTTAACTATGGGAATAGACTTATTTCTAAGAACTCGCTCTTTACGATCTAGGATCTGGATCGGCCGTTCCACATAGGACAAGTCTGGCTGAAGCTCGATCGGTTCATATTCAATAACTTGGTTCGAATCGGGGATATAACGCTTCAGCATGGATACGTGGAATACATTGTGGATATGTTGTAATTACGGTGGCAATGCCAATTCATAGGCAACTTTACCAACTTTCCTCAATATTTCAAAAGGTCCGATATATCTAGGACTTAACTTGCCTTTCTGTCCAAATCTAACCAATCCTTTCCAGGGCGACACTTTTAGTAACACCAACGATCCTATTTCCATATCCACGTCTTTTCGATGAAGATCCGCGTTCTTTTTCTGTCTATCTTGAGCTGCTTCTAACCTTTTTCGAATCAATATAATTGCGTTCTTAGTCTGTTGAACCAATTCAGGGCCTAATAATTTCTTTTCTCCTACTTCATCCCAATAGAAGGGGGACCTACACTTACGTCCATACAGGGCTTCGTAGGGCGGCATCCCTATACTGGCATGATAACTATTATTATAAGAAAACTCAATTAGCAGCAAGTGCTCGTCCCAATTTCCTTTAAAATCCAAAGCACATAACATATCTTCTATCTTCTGAATGGTTCTTTTACTCTGGCCATCTGTCTGGGGATGGTAGACGGTACTTATTTTCAATTTAGTCCCCAAATATTCCTGGAATTTCGTTCAAAATCTGGAATTAAATCTTGGATCTCGATCAGACACGATTGAAACAGGGACTCCATGCTTGGTCACAATTTCATCCAAATACAATTTGACTAGCCTGTCCAAAGAATACTTTTCACTGATCGGGATGAAATGTGCAGACTTGGTCAATCTATCAATAATTACCCAAATTGCATCATGGTTCGATTGCGTCTTTGGTAGTCCTACTACAAAATCCATCGCGATTTCTTCCCATTTTCACTGTGGAATGTCCAACGGTTGTAACAATCCACTTGGTCTTTGATGTTCCACCTTCACTGTCTGGCATACATGGCATTTTTTAACCCAACTTGCAATTTCCTTTTTCATTCCTGGCCACCAAAAGCGCGTCTTCAAATCTTGATACATTTTAGTGCTTCCCGGGTGATTGAAAAACTTGGAATTATGAGCTTCCCGTAATATCTCATTCCTTAGTTCAGTCACATTGGTAATCCATATCCTCAAGGAAAACCTATACATACCCTTGCTATCCTTTTGTGTACAAAGTTCTTCTCCAGTTAAACTATCTAACTCTCGATCCATCATTTCTTCCTGACACTTCTGGATACTGTCCATCAATTCTGGCCGAAAAGTGATCTCATACAATTGTCCTTGATTTCATCTGTCACTCGAACCTCAATTTCCAGCTTCTCCAATTCTCTGGCGAGTTCCTCAGAAACTTTGATTGCATTCAACCTTTCCTTCCTGCTTAGGGCATCTACCACTATATTGGCCTTGCATGGGTGATAATTAATAGAACAATCGTAATCCTTAATCAGTTCTAGCCATCTCCATTGTCGCATGTTTAGATCCTTCTGAGTGAATATATACTTTAAACTTTTGTGATCTGTATAAATTTCGCATTTTTCTCCGTATAAGTAATGTCTCCACAACTTCAACGCGAACACGATTGCTGCTAATTCCAAATCATGCACTGAATACTTTTGATCATGAGGCTTTAACTGTCTGGAAGCGTAGGCAATGACTTTATCATATTGCATTAATACACAACCCAAACCTTTCAAGAAAGTGTCACTATAGATCATGAAGTTTCCTCTCTCATCTGGCAATGCTAATACTGGAGCTGTTACTAACCTCTTTTTCAATTCTTGGAAGCTTTCCTCGCACTTCTCCATCCAATTAAATTTCTCATTCTTCCGGGTCAACTTGGTCAATGGAGTCGCAATCTTGGCGAAATCCTTTACGAATCTTCGATAATAACCTGCTAATCCAAGAAAGCTTCTGACTTCCGTCGGAGTCTTTGGTTGTTCCCACTTGGATACAACCTCAATCTTTACGGGATCCACTTTAATGCCATCTTTTCCTACTACGTGACCTAAGAATTTGAACTTCATCCAACCAAAATTCGCACTTCGAAAACTTTACGTACAACTGCTTCTCTATTAGCCTTTGCAGGGAAATCCTCAGATGATTAGCATGATCTTCTCTAGTCTTCGAATAAATGAGGATGTCATCAATAAATACAATCACAAACTTATCCAAGTATTCTTTATACACCCGATTCATTAAATCCATGAAGGTAGCTGGTGCATTGGTCAATCCAAACGAGATTACTAAGAACTCATAATGTCCATATCGGGTCCTGAATGCAGTCTTTGGTATGTCTTCAGGCTTAATCTTTAACTGATGGTAGCCTGATCTCAAGTCAATCTTCGAGAAACAGCACGCTCCCTTAAGTTGGTCAAACAGGTCATCTATCCTTGGCAGGGGATACTTGTTTTTAATGGTTAACTTGTTTAATTCCCGATAATCAATACACAATCTCATACTTCCATCCTTCTTCTTTACGAATAGTACTGGAGCACCCCACAGAGATACACTTGGCCTAATCACGCCCTTTTCCAATAATTCCTGGAGTTGCTTAGCTAGCTCTTTCATTTCCACTGGAGCCATGCGATAAGGTGCCTTTGAAACTGGTTCTGCTCCGGGAACTAAGTCTATGGAAAACTCAATTTCACGATCTGGTGGCAATCCGGGCAATTCATCTGGAAAAACGTCTGAGAATTCCCTTACTATTGGAATCTTGTCTAGGTCAAGTACCTCTTTCTCCAAGTCTACCACATGTGCTAAGTAAGCTTCGCATCCTTGTCTTAACAATTTCTTTGTCTGTAATATCGAGAGAAATTTCTTTTCTTGCCTTTGTCCTTGATAAGTCACCTTAATATTATCCTTAGTAACCATCATAATTTTCTTCTTCTTACAATCAATGTTAGCCTTATACTGGGACAACCAATCAATTCCTAAAATCACGTCGAACTCTCCTAGATCGAAGGGTATTAGATCAGCCGAAAAAGAGTATCCGTGGATTTCCAATTGACACTTACTTAGGGCAAAACTGACTCACTGAAACTCTATCCTGATTGGCTACCTCTATAGTCAAAGGTTCAGCCAAATCTTCTAACATTAAGTCCATTTTAACCACACAATTCCTTGATATAAAAGACTTAGATGGTCCTGAATCAAATAAAACTTTAACAGGTACGGAGTTGAGAGAGATCGTACCTACCACTACGTCCGAGTCCTGAGCATTGGATATTTTTGTCATTTTGAAAGTTCTGGCTTTAGCTGTGCTGGATGCAGGTCCATGAGATGTAGTACCTTGAGTAGCTGTCTTACAATACCGAGCAACATGTCCCACCTTCCCACAGTTGTAGCAAGTAACTGCGGGTTTTTCTATATTGCATTCGGATGCGTAATGACCATTTTGATGACATTTGAAGCACTGAACATCCCTTTTGCACGGGCCACTATGTCTCTTCCCACATACCTTACAATCCATTACGGAATTTGATGACTTAGCTGGAGTGGAGGCAACTGAGGTGGCAGCAGGCCTAGCCTGAGGAAAATTATGTCTTCTAAATCTTTTATTTCTGTTCTGGCCAAACCTCTTCTGAAACTTCTGACTGGATCCCCCTGGATTCGTTTCACCAATGATGCTTTCAGATTTCCGCTTCTTATCGCCCTTTTCCTTGGCAGCCAACTTCTGGTCACTTTCAATTACCAGTGCGGCCTGAACTACGGAGGGATATGTCTTGAGCTGCAAGGCTACAACCCCACTGCGAATTTCTGGCTTCAGTCCCTGCTGGAACCTCTTCGCTTTCTGAGCTTCAGTATTCACATACACAGGCACCAGTCGGGCCAATTCCGTAAACTTGGCCTCATACTCGGCTACACTCTTTTCATCCTGCTTCAATTTCAAAAACTCAACTTCTAACTGGTTCTGCAAACAGTCCGAAAAATATTTTTCCAAGAACAACTCTGTAAACCTGGCCCACGAGACAGGGCCTTCTCTTTCCACGGCACGGGTGGATTCCCACCAATAATTCGCTTCACCCTTGAGAAAATAGCTCGCATAGTTTGATCTAAGATTATCACTTACTTGCATAAGGGTGAAAGCTTTCTCTATTTCCTTTAGCCAAATTTTGGCAGCAACTGGATCCACCTCGCCCTTAAACTCTGGGGGCTTTACCGACTGAAAAGATTTAAAACTCACAGTTTGGTTCACTTCTCTTTTCTGAGGTTGCTGCTGAAGCTGCAGCTGTTGTTGTTGAATTTGTTGTTGCTGCTGCTGTATGAACTGCTCTTGTTGTTGCTGTTGTTGTAGAAATTGCTGCTGTTGCTGAAATTGTTCTTGCTGCTGAGCCATTTGATTAGACTGTTGGTGCAGCAAATCTAGCAACTCACCCATAACTGGGCCCCCTTCAGAAGCTTTTCTAGAGGAATTGGATGGTATATTCTTCTTGGGCGGCATTCTCCTAAAACATAACAAATGGTTTTAGTTATAAAGAATTGCCCCCGGGTAGCCACATTTTCATGTGCCAAGAGAATGTTGCCGCAATAAAATATTCCTACCCTCAATTAGTTGGGGTCCGATTGTAATGAGTGGCTAGATTTAACAAAATCAGCAACAATTGCAACAATAAAATAACAACAATAATAAGAGCACGCCACTAGTCGCATACACCAATACTTATAACAGCCACCAGCTAATATCACAACCTACTAATGAAATTCACATGATCAGACTCGTTCTCGTGGAAAAACTATCTAGGAATCCCTATCGACCATTACCAATGGCACCTGCACCAGGGAAACACACTAAAGATCAGGGCAGTTCCAAAATCCTCAAAATATGCCAGGGTTACGCCTTCGAACCCTCGACTAGACTCTTAAACTTGCTCCTCTAGATGTGAGTTGCTGATTCACTCCCTATATACCAATATTACCCCTTTCCGACTCTACTCCTAACCTAAATCAGGGACTCAAACCTGTAGCTCTGATACCAACCTGTGACGACCTCAACCCCGGGTCAGGAGTTGACGTCACTAACAACATGAAACTACAATTATAATACAGCTAACTTACTTTATTTAAATATAAACAACTCTTCCACAAGATCTTTTCCAGGTTCAAGTCTAATTTAGGTTACACACTTATTACAAACCATCTTATTAAAAACAACCTGCCATGGCTATTATTCTATAGCAACTCACAGACCATACTTCGTCAGACACAACCTATTCAGAGGAGCTCGACACAGGTGGAATTGGAAACTGGCCCTTAGCAAGACAACAACATCTCCTAGGCATCTGTCATGCGAAAATATACAAACACATTTGCAAGAGTGAGCGATCAACCGCTCAGCAGCACCACTATATGAATACTAACTAAAACTGTTTATAATAAATAATTTTAGGAACAGAAATTACAACTTGTTAGTAGAAAACAAGTAAAACAAGTGTAAATATATTAAAACTGATAAACTGTTGAAACTGGATCTTTAATAGCTAGCATGCTCTCTAAACATTTTATTAATAGTGTTGTGTAAATAGTAGGGTTAAATTTTAGCATGCTACTTCCATTTTCAAATCATTCGTCCCATCGCAGGACCTATAAAACTAATTGTTCCGTTACGGGAACCATAAAACTTGTCCCATCACAGGACCTATAAAACTTGTTCCTCTCCGGGAACCTCAAAATCGCTTGCTCAGATATAAAAGCATTGGATGATCCCTGGTGAGACAGCTGATCAGGCTATCCTATTAAACTTGTTCCGGAACTCAGAGACTAGCTAGGTCTCTGTCACGCTGGGCTGGTGGTTATAACAGGGTGCGCAACCACTTCGCCTCTTACGCTAACTTCCAGGCCGTTACAGGTCTTCTGCGCACACTCATCCAATTATCTGATCATTTTTTTCCAGTTTTCCAAATCACTTACCTATCTCTTGTCAAAACAATTATAACACACCACGTTTTTCAAAACATTTTCGTTTTATTCAAAACTTAGAGATATGTATTTTCAGAAGTTACTTTTCCCCCAAAACACAAGCTAGTAAAACAATTTGAAACCCAGAGGATACGTAACTTAAATCATTCTGTTCCACTATGAGAATAAAATAACATTATATTCGTATATGCTGAACCATAAAGATATGGTCAGGGGTACTTGCCTTAATATGCTTTAACACTCATTTCTGACTGGCTTTGCACCGACCGGGATGCTAAGGTTTTCAATTGGAACCTACAGGAACCAAAATACCCTAAATTAGACGGCCGAGTATGCTTGACTATCCTCCCTAACAATCTACCCGAACGTTAACAAAACCCGACTCGTAATATATCCGATAATATAATACACGAATCAATTAGGGCTCACGTCTTCGAAAGTCGGTTCGTTTTCAGAAAATAGATATATTTATCCTTTTATGAAATTGGGGTTATCGATTTTCGTAAAGTATTTCATCACAACACATAATCAGATTTTGTATAGAGTACGTTAATATAACTGATCGACGTTCCGATAGTCATTGAGTACGGCCTCGTATTCTCGTAATATAATTTTTCCGGAAATCGGGCAGCACCTCCTTTGATTATCGGCTAACCCGTCGAACGTCCCGACGTCAAATCAATCACAACCAATTCAAACTAAACACAATACAATTCCCAACCACCGATTTCAGTCAACACTGTCAATTCTCAAATTCACAAACACCAATTATTCGTTATTATCTGCATTTTATGTCTTAACTCGCATTTTATAACTTTATTCGAAATTTGCATTTTAAATCGTATTTTATATTTTTAAATCGTAGGACTCAGAAATATTCATCATAGTCCACTGTCGGCTCGCCGAAGCTCATCGCCGACGTCGATAAAATTTACGGGTTTCCGATTATATCGGACATCCTACGTAAATCTCACCGATTTATTAATAATTATTCCTGCACGATAAATTTTATTTCATGAAAATTAATCAGATTGGTATCCTGCATAAAATAAAAGAATTAACTTAATACAATTTTTTTTTCCAAAATCGAAAAATTAACTCGAATTACTTCGAATTAAGAAATCGGAGCCAGACAATCAACACCACACAGATACACACGCGCCTACGCGCTGTTAAGCAAGAGGGGGAGGGGAAGGGTTGCATCGCCGGAAAACACAGCCGGCAAGGAGACCAGGAAACCATCGATAACACCCAACACACGCAGCCACGACGATAACATAAACACACACCCACACCATACACACACCAATACCAAATGTTTTATGAAGAAACAGAGTAATCAACGGAGAAAAAGAAAGGCGGGAGCGGCGATTTCGCCGGAAATAAGAGAGTCACCAGACTTACCAACACAGGGCAGGAACCGAGTAGAAAAAGGACGGAAAACAGAGGAAATATGGAGACGGGAGAGATGAAGGATGCAGATGAGTGAATCGAGAGAAGAGGAGGATGGATAATGAATTGAGAAACAAAGAAACGGGTTAAACCCGATTGGGCTGTCCCCCTTTTTATCTTTTATTTTTATTAACCAAATAAACCCCGCAATAACATTTATCTGACCCGCATTTTTGTTATAACGAGCAATTCACGGATAATCAAAACCCGAGCAATAATTAAATATTTTATAAAATATCAGCAATAACTAAAATTAATAAAAATAGAATTTTCAAAATTTAAAAATAATTTTTGAAACACAATAGATACTCGTTTTGAACGAATAAACGAAACAACACGCAGATGATATTTATCCCAAAAATTACCAAAATAATTTTAAAATTCTCGAAATATTCCAAACTTAATAAAATATGAGTTTCGTAATTTTTGAAGAATTCTATAATTAAATACTTATTTTACAATTAAATACAATCAGAAAATCATTTAAGGGTAAATAATCAATTAAATATTGATTTCTCAATTTTAAAAATTTCTAAAAATAATAAATAAAATTATGAAGCCATAAAAATGATTTTAGAGATAACCCAAGTATTTATGGAAATAAATCTTGAATAAAATCACCTTTAAATATAAAAGTGAAACAACACAGCTTCACAACGAATTACACAATGGATACTCGAACACTAACGATCACACATAATTAACAACAAAATAATATCCAACTGACATCACCCATACACATATTTTAAATATTTACTTATTCAATAATTGCACATTTAAATAATGAAAATATACGAGTCGTTATATATACACTTAAGAAGTGAGGGAGAGAAGAGAGTAAGGTGCATTTTATGAAGTGGGGGGAGGGTATTTATCGGAAGAGCCAATGGCATGCTTGGGTAATTAATGGGTAAAGTAGGGTAGATAAATAAGAAGGAAGGTGGGAGGAAAGTGTGATAGATGAAGTGGTGTGTTTGGAAAGTTTTGTGTGGGGGGGACCCACAACTAACAATCTCCCCATTTCCAAAGTCACAACGCTTCACTTGCATTTAATGCCTGCACCCCGTTTGCACAGCTCCAACTTTTCTCGCGGAACCACCTTGGTCATCATATTCGACGGATTCTTATCCGTGTGTATCTTCTCTATCTGGATCACCCCATCTTCGACATGTTCCCGCAACCAATGGTAACGTACATTAATATGCTTAGTACGACTATGACAAGTAGCATTCTTGCTCAAGTCAATAGCACTCTGAAAAATGAGATAAATGAAGTGGTGTGTTTGGAAAGTTTTGTGTGGGAGGGACCCATAACTAACAATTTCTGATCTTTCTTTTGATCATTTTGAAGTGGGTTAAAATAAATACACAGATTACATCTTAATTATATATAATTAAACAATCATAAATTGACTTGTGATTGTAGAAGATGAACTTGTCCACCAGTTTCTTTATTGATCAACAAATTATAGCCTACCTACAGTTTGTAAAATACTAAAGTTGCTGTAAGAAACTTAGATGAATAAAGTAATTAAGTTCAGACCCTACCCTAGCTTCACTTCTTCAGTCCATAAAATTATCTTCGGATCATTCTTCGCAAATAAATTTTCCTTCCTCCACCTAAAATTTATACCCGGATATTTGTAGCAGGAAACTACAACATGTTTGAGAGACTACTTATTTCAGGAAAATATTTTTTTTCTTCCTCGTGTTAAATTTCGTCAGACTGTCCGTCCACATAACAATTCAGGAAAATAGACGCTGAGAAAAAGAAGGTCAAGTCATTTGGAAATAGGAAATTGAATAAAGAAGTAAGAAAAACAAACCTTAAATATGATAATGATAAGCGTCTTGAACTAAATTCTTTATTTAACCAAGTAAGATTGGCTCATGATTTTTTCTAATAATTGGACAGTTGTCTCAACAATCTGCTATTAACTTAAAAACTAGTTACTGTATCTTAAAACTGAAATTTTAAAAAAAGAAACCAAATTCAAAGAAAATTTTGGCATCGACTTTGATGCTATGAACACAAAAGTTACAATATGTCTAATTAAATCTCTTAGTGCAATACTTGTATTTTATTAGAAGTTCTGA
This sequence comes from Apium graveolens, assembly GCF_009905375.1. Classification (NCBI taxonomy): domain Eukaryota; kingdom Viridiplantae; phylum Streptophyta; class Magnoliopsida; order Apiales; family Apiaceae; genus Apium; species Apium graveolens. The sequence continues at coordinate 136,761,599 of NC_133648.1, read as the reverse complement.
TGCAGACTATTAAGCCGTAAATAATCACTTCTCAAGCTTTGGCTTCTGGCCTTCATGTCTTTACAAGGTTACTCTTTAAGACATAAGGTAGGTAACTAAGTTGGTTTATTGGAAATTTCGATAACAAGTTTATTTATTAAATAATCGGTGATTAATTATTATCTATACGAGCTTCATCCTTCGCAAAGATAGGTATGCCAAGAGTCGGTAGCCAAAAACCATGGCTACCAAGGCACATACATCAGTTAAGCCACTATCTATTTTCATTCCATCCATTTGCTGAATGACATCCTCATAGTGCACTTTAAGTAGGAGTTTGTAAGTGTGATAATTAAAAGAGAAATAGCGGAGCCATGAGATGAATACCGGTACATTCTGTAAAAAAACGTAAAATTCTCTGAATTAGTTAGTGCAGAGTATGCCAACAAGAAAACTTGTCTAAAAAACTATATTGCAATAAGTTAATTTGTATTCCTACCTTCACAAAGTATCCCCCAGCCAACATGAAGGTCATCACTGTTACAGAGGCCAAAGTAGTTGCCTTTTTCAAGTCCATCAATGTCGCGCCAATAGCTAATCCAAGTCCCTGCAATTTGACTTCTAGGTTTAGTAAAGAACAGAAGAATCATTGTTATTATACATTAACTCATTGTGTAGAAAAGGTAAAGCTTACCTGTGCTGCAACTATGCAGAGAAAAACTATTAGCATGGTAAGGAAAAATGCTTTCGTACTATGTTTCAAGCCTGCCATGAAATAGACTATGCTAAGGAAAAGTAATGGCAGTAGAAGATCAAGTGGAAGGTCGCTTGTAGTTCTAGCCACAAAATATGCACTTAGTCTGTACATGTCTGCTGCTCGTTCTTTATTTAGCATAGCTCTTTCCTGTGGAAATGTGAATATTGCTGTGAAAACCGGAAAATATCCCCAGAAGACAGCAATGAAGAACAATAAACCTGCCTGAAAGAAAATTCATAGGTTTGGATCTGAGTTTTCATTTTTGAACATTAAAATTTATTAATGTGTAGATAGACAATGCAATGAATTGTCAATTAGGGTGCTTATCTATTTCATGTAGTGCATCAAAAGGTTCTGCATATGTAGATTAGTAACAGATATTTCTGATGACCATATTCATCGAAAATCAGAGAGACATAGACAGAAATGTCAACCTGATCGTGCAGTTCTTCCGCAGTATTGCCATCAGATTGCCACCAAAGCAATCCCACAATAATTGCAGTTGTGACAATTTGACTAAGTCTTAACCAGCTAAAGTAGTCATGCCTCCGTTCTTTGAGACCTCTCCAGAATAATATGCAAAATTGTTTCCTCCAGCTTGCTCCCCATTTTTGCTTTTCAAAGTAAACCTTTGACTTGGTTTCTTCATCAATAGGCACAGGAATCATAAGATTTTTCTTCTCATTTTCAGCTACCCGCATTTCGTAGGCCTCCACAAGATACTGTTCAGATATAATACATTTTCATTAATTAATATTGTTCTTTCTGCCAAATGGCATCTGTCAGTTACTCGTATCATAGAGTTGGTTTTAAAAAAGAAATTCAGGAGCCATAGATCTAATAATGACATGCTCTCAGTCATACTACATTATAAACCTCATGATACTTGATTGTGCATGTAAAAATATTCACCTCATGGACCATTGCTGGAGATGGTTTCCTGTTCTTGCTTTCTCTGTCTGAATTCCCTGTCTGCATGTCTTTCAATTCGCCTGGGACAGAAACATCATTCAAGTTTCCATTTGCAAGATCTAGCAGGAATTCAGCTGGGTTCATCGAAATCAGTGGAGAACATCCTATGGATGAAAAATAAATCATTGCCTCTGATGCCCGGCCAAAGTAAAGCATGCTCCCTTTGCCGAGAAGAATCAACTTGTCAAACTTGTGGTAAAGCCTGCTAGATGGTTGGTGAATAGTGGTGATCACTGTTTTCCCAGCCTGCCACCGTATTTGAAAATTAGTTATTCCATTAGTCTGAATACAATAACTATAAGAAATCGCAAGGATATTATGCGCTTTTAAACAAGAAAGGCTCAAGAATTAACTAAAATTTACTTGTGCTATATCTTGTAACAGTTGAACGATTCTCAGAGCGGTTGTAGAATCTAATCCGGAGGTAGGTTCATCGAGAAGCAAAAGGGAAGGGTTAATAATGATCTCGTTTCCTATGCAGACACGCTTCCGCTCTCCACCTGATATTCCTCTGACATACGAGCCACCTATCATACTGTCTTGACACCTGTCCACAATATTATTCTTACATTAAGGGGGAAAAGAAAAAAAATTCTTACCTGAAGAGTTTTACAGCTAAAGATGTTTTGTAAGCAGTACGTGTTTAAGTGATTAAGAATCTAAAATAGTTGTTACCACCAGCTTAAATGATTTCTTACATTAGAAGTGGGCTTGTCTAGGTTATCATAAATAAATACATGGAAGCAAACTTACCTCTCCAAGCCAAGTTCACAGATAACATCTGTGGCCCGTTGTTCCTTTTCCTGCTTTGTTAGTGTCTTCGGTAAACGTAGTAAAGCTGCATATGTTAATGTTTCCTTTACTGTAAGATGAGGAAACAGTACATCATCTTGTGTCACAAACCCTATCCTGCAGGATGCTCCATGTTAGATAATGTACAATTCTGTGTTCATCAGACATATCTAAGTTTACTTACTGGCACTTAAAAGTTTCCAAGGAATTGGATAAAAAATTTGTTATAGACTTGTACTTTAATCTGGTATTGGTAAGCTGGTGATACTGCTTATTTTGTTACTCTTATATTCTTATGTGACGGAAGGCATCATGTTATTGTAATCATTTTTCAGGTTACCCTTTTCCTTCCTTAAATTGGCAAAGTTCTTACCTTCACTTCTGAAACAAGCGGTTTCTCTTAAAATCTATACTTCGCACTAAGTTCCGTGGTCCGCTATAGTTTTTTTTTTTGGTTACTACAGTTCTTTTTTTGCTTATTCACCATGTCATTCACCTGCTTTTCAGAAACTTTGTATATGGCTGATCATTGTAAGTGATTGAACCCCTTTGGTTGGTTTCGCCCACCCTGCCTCCTAGAACACTTAAGAGTGTAGTTTTTCCACTTCCTGATGGTCCCATAAGTGCCAGAACCTCTCCTGGGTTCACTGAACCAGTTATTCCATGTAATATATTCTTCTCTGTGTTGAATGTGACTCCTTTGATGATAACCTTGTAGGTAACTTCCGTGAACTGCATAAGCATACAGAAGAATCTATTAAAGCCTGCTTCCTTAACTTAATATCTAGCTTTGGAAAGTGAAACATCCAGTAACCTTTCTAATCTTTAATTATTGTAAACTTTTGCTTGCATATGAACTACCAGATATGTCTGTGCAGAGATTATGAGACTGTACATAGTCTTTACGAAACTAAGGGTGTGTGTCTGATTTATATAGTATGTTACGCTGAACAAATTGTCCTTTCTATTTATATTACGAACAAATTTTGAAGCATTGTGGAATATTAAGGAAATTCTACATTACTTCCATACATGTAAGATCATGAGACTCAATGATACTCCATGTTCAATGGGTCTCCTTGATCTCTAGCTAAACAAAAACCTCCATGCTTTCCTGTTCAAATAGATATTAGCAAACTAAATCAATCCATACATGCTCTAGTAGTCATTTAGTTACTTTTGACTCCGGGACTTTATATTTGTATAGCTAGTGGGAAACAAACGCAAACAGCCTCCATGAAAAGATTAATCACCTTAAGGTGAATTGGTAAGGTTGGCTCTGTTTGAATATTCTTCTTTAGCGTACCGGTCTCAATATCTTCTGCTGCAAGAGCATGTATGATTGTTGTCAGTAAGCATCTATTATCTTTTCAGTAGTTCTGAATACTAATATTTTAATAGAGAGATGTTCTGAATATGAATGTCATGCGAAAATATTGATAGAGATTTGATGGAAGGAAGAAATATAGGCTTACCAATATCATCAACTTCGTCGCTAAAGGGCCTAGAATCAGCAATGTCACTAGGACGAACAGTAAAGGCAGTGAATGAAAATCCCATGCTAGCACTAGAAGCTCTGCTTAGAGTAGCGCCGCTGTTCAATTCATCCAAATCAAATTTCATTTGAGCAGATCTTGTTTTCCTAATGTGCCTGCTGCTTGTACTACCAGCACCTCCAGGTGATGCACTAATTCCTCCTCTGCTCATTGACTTTCTTGAGCTTCCCTCCATTTCAGCGCCCCAGTCGCTTGACACCCGTGGTGACTTCATTGTAGCTGATATTGTCTCCACTGGTTGATCCGACTGTGTCCTCATTAATCCAGAAGATGAGCTCTTGTTCTCCATTTCTAGGTAATTTCTGTTTTCCTAAATATATTTTCAAAGATAATGAAGTTGGTGAGAGTGTACTTACATCAGACCGGTTTCTTGTTGAGACTGCATGTGATATACTACTCCTACATGTACTGTTAGGTGCACCAAAAATACTTTCTCAAATATCTCACATGATACTTTGCACTTTCATAACTCCCTCACCTGTAATATGGAATAATTCTAATTTCTTATTTCAAATATATTTACTCAGGAGAAACATTAAAAATAAAAGAAAGATTGAAAGAGTTTACGCTTTTTTCAATTGAAATTGGTGCTGTCAAGGCCTTATCCTGATACGCACAGTCACTAATAATCGAAATATCAACCACTTATCGAAATAGGAGGAGAATCTTTCCTAGGAAGAGCAAAGTATTTAAAAAACTTACAACTTGTTATATAGTTAACTGCAACATAGAAATTATACTCAAGTGAAAGACCATGATTTAAAAAACAGACAGCAATAAATAGGTGATGAGGAAGTCTTGAGATCTTTTGAGATAAATTTACCATAAATCTTTTTGGTTAAAAGGGTGTTGAGGGAGTGAAGTTTTGAGCACTTGATCAATTTCGTAAATGGTTTTTTCTTGATTCTAACCTGTAAAGCCTAAAGATTCAAGGTACTTGTACTTATAGACAAGCCACCTAGCTCAGCTTTTGGTATGCTAACTTACCAAACGATCCCTGAAATTGTTTAGACTTTACAACTTTTGATTAAATTTTCGATTATGATAGCTTTAAGATTACCAAAACCCCTGAAATTGTTTAGCCTTTACAAGTATTCATTAAAGACTCGATAATGATGGCTTTACAATTAAATGAACAAATTGATGATATGTCCATTCACGCACATTGGCAAACGAAGGCAGAGTGGGGGCACAGATTTCTTAAAATAAGAAATAAATCATTTATAAATTATGCACTTTCGAAATATGAATTGTTAAAAATTGTATTTCACAGTTTTAAATGTATAAATTATACCTAGAAGTTTTCTTGTATAACATACTTAAGGGGTTTTGTGCCATGCTGGGGGCTAAATTTTCTCACTAATTGGCGAGTGCATGGCTAATAATATTGGAGGGGGAGTGCTTGCTTATAACTTTGTGTGCTTCTCACTTATTAGTTGCTGCTGCTTGGAAAAATAAAGAAAATACATATCAGTAAAAAATACGGGAACAAGCATGATAGATCTACATGTATGTCGTTGCATTGATTAAATGTATAGATTTGAATATATAAGTTTTAAAATTATGAATTACTCTGTACAGAAGAAGGGAACTGTAACGCTGTTGGTCTTGCAGTGTACACGAGTAAATCAGTAATCTAATCATGTTGATGGAGCTAAACTGCATGATTATAATCCAGTAATCATACTTTGAAATGGAATATACCATTTAGGGGTATGTTTTCCGCTCAATTTGAGCAGCGCATACGTGTTGAAACAGTTGATTACTGTGTCTAATGTAATAAAAACTTTAATGATATCTTAACGTTATCTGAACTGATTGTAATTGCATTGCCGGGCTTTTATGAGGATGACATGACAACAATCCTTATTGTTACCCATCTTGCAGGGAATTGAGTCGCCTATAGTTTTCCTCCTTTTTAACTTGATGTGCTCATTTTCTCAGTTTTTTTGGGGCCAGCTGCAGTGACCAACTCTTTCTTCAATTATTTTTCCGTTTATTCATTGAATTATATGCAAATGTGTGCGCAGTTGGAGCACCGTCATCTAGACATCATGCAATCATCATCGCCTAATAACTGTACAAAATTCATATAAATCTCTCATAAATGAACAACAAAATGTATACAAGAATCATATTTGGAGAATTGCGTTTAGTGTTGATAATCATGATAATTGTGCGTGTAGTTATGGATAACTTATGTAGCATATCTCTCTCTCTCTCTCTCTATCTATTACAGTGTGTGACTAAGAAATAAAAAAAGATTTCATATGATATGTCTGACTAACAAAAGCATTTTCAACCACGGGAAGGAAAACAGGGGGTGCTAATGACAAGGAAGATGAGCTCTGTGGACCAAGTAAGTTGGTTATGTCAAAATTGTGTCCCAGAGGACATCCCTTTCTCAGATTGGTCTGCCATTTTCCAGGAAGAAAACAACCTACTCAAAAGTAAGATCTTGTCACATATCAATAGCAGGTCCACTTGATACATAAAGTAGAGGTTACTAGTCTTCTCATGTTTCATCGTGATGGATGAATCCAAAGGTAAACACTTCCTCGTGGGCATCTTTTCATCGCGGAAACTGCACAAAAGGCGTCTCATTTCTGACCCCATTTAACTTCAACTTTTTTTTCTTAAAACTTGGTTAAGCTAATACACTATTATCAATTTTTTTTTTTTTAAGTTTATATTAAATTTACATGGCATCGAACAAATTTAACACGTTACGAAAATCAACTTTTGGAGACTAAATTCCAAATTTTGTGCCATGCAAATTTATTAGATATGAGATATGTATTATGCTATGTTGTTAGGTGAAGGTTAGGTTACGTATTAACATGTATTCATGTGGAATAAGCCCTGCCCTGCCGACTGCCTACAGATATTTCATACAAATGAAAATGAAATTAAAAACTAGTTGATTTATTAATTCACATAAAGGCATCTTGTGGATTTATCCACTAAATCCAGTTTTTGCACGAAATTATATACCAAAAGTTGTGACAAGAGTTTACCTTGTAATCACTGTGCATGTTCAACTTCAGGATAAAAAAGATAAATAACCATTTTTGTAAAAAGCGCATTAAGTGAACGTTTAAATAAGGATTTAATGAAATTAGAGGTATTTTTATTAATGCGAAATTAAATATTTAAGTGTTTAGTAAATTTTGAGCAGATTTTGACCACTTAAGTGAATTTTGACCAATTAAGTGGAATAATTAAAAATAACTGTAAGTAGACAAATATTATTTTTAAAAATGTGGTAACTTGATATTTTAAATGTTACTACTTGGTTAGGGCCTATAGAGCTAGGTAGGCAAGTAGCCATAGAGTTTCAGTTGCCTAGACGGCAATGTTTTTCTTACATCCATATATACCTATACAGTATATGGTTTCATTGATTTACTTGACAAGGTTTCCACCTATCTAACATAGATGCAATCAATGGAAATAAGATAATTTTTTTTTTTTTTTTAATATACTGAAGGATACTCAACTAAGACTCCCAACTCCCCAATGTGTGTTTAGGAGCATTTTCACTAAAAAAACAATTAGGAAAGTCATTAGTTTGAACTCTGAGAAATGGACTAAAGGCGGCGGGATCTAAATTCACCAGATGGCCTTTGAAAAATGAGGATCATAACACTCATAGCATTTATTCTGGTATGAACAACTACAGGCAAACACTATATTTGCAGTATGAAAGACTAGGCCTGTAGAACGCCTCCTTAATGGAGTGTTACGGAGAACCAGTCAGATAAAAAAAATGTAAACTGTTCCCGACAAAATTAGAGATTACTATATGATAAGATGATAACTTAAACAAAGGATAGATTGTGGTTGGGCATATTGTTTGTGCATGTCGGGAGGGGGTTGGGCTTCACAATTATCTAGCAAGTTCCTTTGCTCCATATAAACAATAGTTCAGAATGAGATGATTAAGTAAAAGAAGCTAATTATCTAGATTGGACAGTTTGCAAATGGACAACAATGTGATAATAGGCATAGAAGTAACAAGTCAATCATTTCCCATTACTTACATAATCACCACAACATGTGCAAACTCATCCAAATTATCCTCCTGTTTTCAGTGCGATGCTATATCCTTCACACATTAAAGTTGTTAATATAGCTGAAGATATAAGCAGCAGTTAGATGTGCATTACTTAATACTCTTCAAATAGTCAGAATATACAGATGACTGGAGCAGAACTAAGAAAATATGTAAAAGAAATAAGAAGAGCTTAAACTACTGTGTTCCCAGGGGTAAGGAAGGGTGAAAACAAGTTTAATATACTGGCACAAAGTGCTGCGGAAAATTTTTATGGGACAAAAATCCTGCTCACTCTCACACAAGCCTGATCTTCCCAACATAATGCATTTTTCATTTTTGAAGTTACAACCTAATTGTCAGCAGCTGTACACGTTCTAAGTGGGTTGGTAAATGCCAATAATCAAGAATGACCGACCTTATATACATCCATTAACCCAGTGCTTTCGCGTTCTGCAATCCCTTGTCAAGTCCACTATCTTGCATCATGTCCACAAATTCATTGTAATCAATGCGCCCATCCTGAAAAGCAAATTTCCATATCAAGCAGTTTTGGTAAAGTGATATTTTTTTGTGCAGGATAGAAGATGAACAAGATCCAGGATTCGGGAGGAAAAATACGTACATGGTCCTTATCAACCTCTTGCATGATTACTTCTAATTGAGCACCTTCTAATCCAAACTGCTCACATGTCTGTTGAAGCTCATCAGTAGTAATGAAACCGCTCCCATCTTTGTCAAAATATGAGAAAGCTGCTAACAGGTGATCCTCCTTCTGGGCTTTGTTTAGATTGAGCATTGCAGCTACAAATTCAGTGTAGTCAATGGTGCCACTGTTGTCGAGATCCGCCTATAATATAATTAGGAAAATGAAGGGTCAACATTGAGCTTCAGAGAGCGGATTATGTCACTATATATCAAATTCTAATAGCACAAAAAAGCCACACATCATGACGACAGCATACAAAGTAATGCCGCCACCGCCTGGCCTGTCTAATATATATTTCTTAATCAAGAATCAGATGTTTATACTTAAAGTCCTTGCCCCATTTCTGTTATAATGCCAGCAATGGAAAATTTGAGCCTTGACTTCTATCGAGTCAAATTAACTCTACTGATCTTCAGCATTATTTGGCTGGATACATCTTCAGTTTCCATGCCAAGTACATATAATACTCTATTCTTGTTCATAGGAGAAAGAGTATCTGTCTTAACTAAATTTTTGGAAGTTAATATGATGTTAATGGTCTGAAAGAACATGCCCGGGAATCTAAATTGGATATGCTAGCTTTCAGTTTAACATATTTATGAAAGAACCAACACCAAGCACTAAGATTCTGATCTCCCTTAACCACCAATTCAATCGATTTTGTGACCAACTAAATAGATGTATATTATTTCTAGAGTGCATATATGTTACATACTATTATGTCATAATGTGAGATATTCTAAAGAAGTAACTACATGAATAAATATATTAAATAGAAAAATCTTTGCACTTACAGATTGCAACAAATCTTTGATTTCTGACTCCATAAGATTGGCCCCCACTTTCTCCAAGCCTTTCTGCAGCTCTTCAAGGGTGATATTTCCACTATTGTCTGTGTCTATCATCTTAAACATCTCTTTCAATCCTGCAATTTCCTCTTCAGATAAACTCTCGGCAATTACCTGCAAAATATAGAGTCACCGTTAAGTTATAATAGATAAAAGTCAGTGAGGATTTTGGTAATACAGTTGATACACAATCAGTTTACTTTATTTATCAACTACCAAAAATAAAATGGAGACCAAGTCGTAAAGATTAAAAATCGAAAACTGGTAATAGTATGTTACAAACTGCTATATTGCTTCTCCGACTGAGATTAAAATCAACTAAAAGGTTAGTAATTGGTATAGTCATTGTAGTCCATTTAAAAAAAATTATAAGGGAAACTGCTCAACCCAGAGAAATGTATGCGTTAACTGGTCTTTATTTGCAGAACATGGTGTAGGAGGACTCAGATGCATACTAGTCTAGAAGATCTGTTTGCAGGTTACTTTGCATAAACTAGGAGATTTACACCAATAGAAAAATGTCGCTAACAGATAACTGATTTCAACAATGATACAGAACTAGGAAATAGGAAACATGAGCATTTAAAGGCTTGAGTGTACATACTCTGATGGCAATCTTCTTGAGTTTATGCATTGCAGAAAATCGCTTCAAACGACTCAAAACAGCAGAATCAATAGGTTTATCTGGAGCTGAACCATCAACCTTGACCCATGGGTGGCCTGTGAGTAAACAATCATTTCGGCATGGGAACAATAGAATCAAATGCTATACGACTTATGATTTTTAAATAAACATCGTCAAGTGCAACCTTAATCGACTAAAATAATATTATATATCTGATCCCTAACATGAAATACGAGCTTTTCTGCATGTAATATCTAATTCGTAGCAAAGAGCATAATATTTTCTTTAAGAACAAACAATAGAGAATAAATGCATATAATTCGGCTCGAGTTAGAGGATTGCGGTATAAGAGATTAGCCTCAGATATTGTTCAGATTAAAGTTTTTGTCCTTGCATTTAGGAAGAATAGCAATCGTATTTTCCAACATTTTTTTTCTAACTGTAATATGAGACACTCAAACCGATTTAACAAGCTATTTGTATTTAAGAATCCAGGTAACTACAGATTTCTTATGAAGATGATAACCCTATATGATAATAAATGGGAAATCATTGCCGGTACTGACAACTTTTAAAATAACAGTTAGCATTCTATCCTTATAATAAGAGAACTGAAGCTACAATATTTCTAAATAAAATATCCTTCAGAATCTAATTTAGAAGCTTTATCTAAAATATACACTAGTGCATGGCATTGCAGTAGTTATTTAAAAGAAAGACACAGATATAATCTGAATACTTTTGTGGAGGTGAAAAGAAGAGTAGAAACATCTAATCAAAAATTATTATTTGGTTATTCAAAAAACCCGGTGAAACAGATATATTAGTGCAGATCCACTTATACTTACACAGAACTTCATGAGCAGTTAGACGTTTGCTACGATCTCTTACAAGCATTTTTCGGACCAAATCTTTTGCACCCTCCGATATACTAGGCCATGGTTCTGATACGAAGTCAAGTTCTCCTTTTAAAACCTGCTCAAATATTCCCTGCTCCGTCTCTGGCTCCAGAATGCCAAACATTCATGTTAAAATAAATTACACAATATAACAAGTGAACATTAAAAAACCAAGATCTCACCATCCCAAAATGGCGGGACTCCACTAAGTAAAATGTAAATGATAACCCCGGCACTCCAAATGTCACATTCTTGACCATAAAGCTTCCGCAGCACCTCTGGGGCAACATAATATGGGCTCCCAACCACATCCGTAAACGTTTCACCTGAATGTTGAGATATCAATATAAACTGCTATTATAATGTAGTACCATAGTAATCTCTAGTATCAGAGAGCATGGAAAAGGAGTTCACAACATTTGTCCTTGTTTAGTCAGAATGAAAAGAAATGATCATTACTGTAAGCTCATGAACAAGAATTTCGTTCAATGGAAGGTTTTACATAAGCAACATAGACGTACACAAAGTAATCAGTAACTATAAAACTTGTTAACACTAGCATTCTGCAGCTAACTTTGATTATGCAGATTTATTTACTTGTGTAATACATAGAGGTTTGTTAATTATCAACATTCTCTGTATCGAACTGATTATATGCAACATGTACTTGACAGGACACTGAAATCTGAAGGTTACTACCTAGTAATTTTGATTAGTTGTATCTGCGACCAGTACCATATAATCAGTTATGATATTTCCTCTGTCTCATTCACCCACATAAACGCAGTCACTTCATTCTCTACCATATTAGGCTTAATACATGGCTATGCCAATCATCTATCATTCCATACATCCACAACAAAAAGGTATACACATATTCTACATAAACATACACCGGAAGCACCTCAAATCAGTCTTCCAAATCTTGTTTTCAACTTTAGGCTTTACATATGATGTTGGTAATTTAGAGGAATTTAAACATCAAATAGCTAGAAAAGAATACCTGGCTTAAAGAAAACCGAAAGCCCAAAGTCAATTGTCTTAAGTGGCGCCTCCTCTTCCTCACTGATGAATAGAAAATTCTCGGGCTTCAAATCTCGATGCATGACACCTAAAGAATGACAAGCTTCTACAACATTTACAATTACTCTAGCAAGTTCAGCAGCCTTTCGCTCTGAATAATGCCCTTTCTGTATAATCCTATCAAAAAGCTCTCCACCCGCACATAACTCCATAACAACATAAACTGCAACAGCATCTTCATGCGCAGCTACAATATTTATCACATTTGGATGTCCTGACAAATGGTGCATTATCTGAATCTCCCTCCTCACATCTTCGACATCCTCTTTAGAAACCAACTTCCTCTTCGCAATAGATTTACAAGCAAACTCCTTCCCGCTCTTCTTCTCTGTACAAAGATGCGTCGTACCAAATTGACCTTGTCCAAGTTTTTTCCCAATACTATAAAAATCCTTCAAATTCCCAGTTTTTGTCTGTAACACGGACGCAACCTGAAGTCCAGCACTCACCACACGCTTCATCTGTTTGGAATCGTCATTGTTGGGCTTAGGCTTCTCATCTTTAGCTTTTTTAGAAGATGACTCCTCTATCCTAACACGTGGGGGCGGTGTGCTTTGAGTCTTAGACGATACCTCGGACTCAGTAGATTCGGATTCCTTAGAATCCTTATTAGATGATTTAGAAGCATCATTATTAGTATCCTTGTTGTCATCAGTAGTAGCTGCGGCTGCGTCGGAAGCAGGAAGCCTAGGTTTCCAAACTGCAGCTGAAACAGTTTGAAAGAATCCAGCTGGGGCCCCTGTGGGCCCAGCGCATGTATTCCCCATCAAACACCTATCTTAACAAAGTTTTCCTCTCTAAAATAAATTTCTATAATTTACATCATGCCGCCTAAAATAATTATTCATCACATCACATATATTTAACTGCCCTTCAAACCCTAATTTGAGACCAGAAAACAAATCTTAAATTACAAGCCAGTGCCAAGGACACGATATCTAATCACCGCATATTAAAAGTAAAAGGATATGTGTCAGAAACGATCATGTCAGAACAGATGTATATGACGAATATGAAATATGGAGAAAATCAGTTTAAGGAAATGCAAGAATTAGGGTAGCCAACCGTCTGACAAGTATGTAGCTTGATTCATATATCTGTAATCGGAATGCATGCACTCTCCAATCTCGTGTTTTTTTAAAAATTTCTTTAACAGAGGATTTTTAACGATACAAACCTGCTTGAGACTTGGGCAGACACATAACATTAAGGAAAAAAAAAGAGATTTGAGGTAGTTATGGGAAGAAAGAGTTCTCTGGTTTCTGGTAATTTTTTTTATTAAAATTAATGTTTGCATGCAATTGCTCGAAATAAATTCATTAAAAATTATAGAAAATAAAAATTACGGTAGAAGAAGGTTGTATACAATAACTTTTTATTATCATGTTTGTCAAAAAAATTCATGTTGTCTACAATATTAGTATTTATAAAAAAATTTAAATTATTAAACAAAATTACAATTATATTATATCCTTATACGAAAATAGTTTACAAAACCGCGTTTTGCCCGCCTTATGAGATAATGTTCTTTTTTTATTTTTTATTTGATCTTGATCATTCTAAAGTTTATGAATAATAAATAAATATAGTAAATCAAGGAGTTTAAAAAGTTATCTTTTCGTTTAACATGTTTAGTGGCTCTCTCATTTGATTTTAAGAAAAAGAGAAGAAATGATATTAAAAAATGAATTTTAGGAAAATATTAAGATGGTAAGTTGATTTAAAGAGAAAGAAGAAGTTTGAATAGAATATAATGATGATAAGTTAATTTCAAAAATTTTAAGGAAGATATTGTAGAAACCTTAGAAATACATTACGAATGATGATAATATTTATAGATACTTGTAATATTTTATATGCTAAAAATTAAAAGAAAATTTTTAGAAAAATATAATATAATAAGTTGATTTTAGAAGAAAGAGAAGAAATAGTATTAAAAAAGAAATTCAAGATGGTAATTTTATTTAAAGGGACAATATATGTTTTAGGAAAATATTATAATGTTAAGTTGATTTCAAAAATTTTAATGCAAGATATTGTTGAAACTTTAGGAGAATATTATGAAAAATGATAATATATTTAGGAGAAAATAAGGTAATTCTAGTTTTTGATTTTTATTAACTCAAAAAATTAAGAAAATTTGAAAAATAAAATCACACAATTTAAGAGACGTACCTAAGCACACCCATCTCCTCTTTTATATAATATATGTATATTAATAATAGTAACCACACTCGGTCACTCAACTGGTCAAACTTCAAAATCTTTCAGACAAATTAACCTATTCTTTAAAATTTTCATCGAGGGGATTCCTCGTTGCCCAAAATAATGAAAAAATGACTTGCACAAGTGACTTGAATGAGTAGATTTTATAGAAAGTTAACTAAACTTAATGACTTGGTTTGAATATGTCACGCCCCAAATTTAACAAAAGACACTGTACAAATAGTTACAATAGTTAACAAAAGAAAAATAAATACACCGAATCCAAGATCTTACAGTTTAGGGTTTGGAACAGCCCAATACTATTAACTATTACAACCTGATTTCAATATCGAGTCCTCACACAAAACCATCACTAATCTACCTGAGCTCGAACATACGAATCAGCATCACAAATTTTACGCGCGGTCGGCTTGAATCCAACCATATCTGCAAGCTGAAATATCCGGGTGAAAGCAAGTAGTGAGCCAAATGCTCAACAACTGCTATATAATATATAAACAAAAATGAAAGGATAACAGTGGAAATGAAAGATCCAATAATATAATAACAAGAGATAAACTTTCAAGGTGATGGCATCATTTATTTGTAACAAAATAATTAAAAACCATTTCTTTATCAAAAACCATTTTATGACGCTACGGATTGCAGCCGGTGATCAGCCGCGAAATAATCCCGAACCTCGCTGGGTTCTAGAACATTAATGGGATCCCTATGCAACCTTTAAGCTTATAACTTAAAAACGGAAATGATTTGCGTCTCAGTCCAGGTCAACTATTTAAAGAAAATATTCGTCCCCCTTTGGGACTGAAAATCCACTTTTAACTTTTTATTTTAAAAACTGATGCCAAGTGATTGTTAATTTCTTAAACAGTGAACGTCTTTATCAAGGGTTCTAGATCAACTTCGAAGCACATGGAATAAGTTCAATAAACTTAAAGGCCATGATCAATTAGACTGATACCTTATCGAATGGAATTGAAAAGTTTCCATTCACAAGGGGTTTGGTATTGCGGTTTAACAGGGTTATTGGATAGTATAAAGGAACTAAGTCAAACTAGGTTCAATATAGTGGTTCAGATAAGACATAGGTATTAAAATATAAGGAAGGTAAACATCAGTTCAAAGTATAACAGGGTATCATGGTTTGAGGATAAGAATAGAGTTATCAAGCATATATGAACAACATTGAGGAATAACTGAATTTTAGTTGTCGAGATGTGGTTACCAAGTATAGCTTATACAGGGTTCAGCATCACCATTACTTTGGTATACTAGCATGGTATAACTTTTGAATTACTTGCATAGTAATCTCCAAGTAAATTTAAACTACTTGCAATAGATACTTGAGGGTTCATGGCATTTGCATATAATATGAAAGATAGATTTGAAACCACTTGGGTCATGTATACATGTATATCAAGGTGAATTAGAATACTCGCATCATATATAAAAGCTAGGTTAACACACACTTGTAGTGTAAACAAAAAAAGATAGGTTGAAACACTTGCCTTGAGAAAGGCTTGACTTGACTGACAGGTGGGAGCAACTGGGAGCTTTACTCGACTTTAATGGAAAGTTTACCCTCGTCTCGCGATCCTAACAAAATAATAATAACCTCATTATAATATATTCTCACTAACTCAACCTAATTATAAACCGAAATTAAGCACATTGGCACTTAGGTCTATATACACATACATGCTTGCAATTACCTTATAAGCATAATATTTCACATAGCCACATATGCTCACATAACACATTTAAGTACATAATAATATATCAACACACTATATTGCATCACTAAGCTTGGATGATCTCACTTCACTTACTTAAGTCACTTAGTTGTGTTAAACTAGTCAAAACTCCCAATATTGACCTCATAACTCGAAGTACCTTTTCTAAACCATCAAGCTCTTATTGACCCTGACCTAGGACCTACACTCTACTGACCTTATACTATCTTACAACTATTATGGTCAACCTAGGCCTCACTCATAAGTGCTCTAAAACTACATGATAAGTGAAAGTGCTCATTAAAGTGATTTCAGGATGACATCAATGGTTTCTTGAGTGTAGTTGACACCCTTTCACCTCAATTTAACCTCCCAAACTTCTACACTAGACTCTTCTGATCATAAGGCAACTCCAAAACTTGGTGTGACTCAAAGGCCTAGCTTAGGCTTCCCTAGGCCTAAGCTTAAAGTCCAAGGTTCCCCTGTTTTCTAGACAGAAAAATGTCCTGTCTTGCACTAACTTGTGACACATGATTCTAACTCAATTCCTATGAAATATGGCTGGAAAACACCTCTGACACTCCCTCTAACTAGGGCCAACCAAGGCCTAGTGAGGGCCTACCCATGACATGGTCAAAACTCCTCATTTATAGGTTGTAGCAAAACTGTTCCCTGCTGGACAGATTTAGTATTTTCACTCGTGCACCTAACCAAACAACCTACAAACCTCTAACAAACACCTAAAATCTGAAGTATACCCTTAGTACTAGCTTTTGGTGGCTTGGGCCTCAAAGTGCATTACAATGACAAGGTCAAATCTCACCCTAAACCTCATGTTACCAAACTGAAAATCTGCAGAATTTAATGTACCTTTTCCACTATGATTTCTCACTTGACATACCAAACCAAACATCAACCAAAACCCAAACTAAACCTCAACCAAGGTAACCTACTGAACTAACACTCCCACACACAATATTGGCTTGGTGGAGATCATCCTTACCTAAGGTACAATATAGCAAAGGAAGAGTTAAAACAATACACTAATTACAAGTCATCACAATTTCGGAAATAACAACTTAAATCCTCCATATATATACGAATCAAAATCACATAACAAGGAGCACAAATCATAATCAATATCTTAACTCAACTGAAATTAGAGTTTATTAACAAAAATCAATCCAAATGATCAAGAACTTTCGAAAATCATGAGTTGAACCTATGCATGCATGCTTTCGAACTTACAAGCCAAAAACACTATGGTTTCCATTTAAATTTTATCATAAAATCAATATGCAAGCCTAGTATTAACCATAAATAATATGATCACCTATCATGCAAAGAGTTTTATCAAGTTTTTATTTCCAAATCCATGCTATTATCACATAAACATACAAAAATCAAACAATGCAACAAGAACACCATCCATTCAGCTCCTAACAAGTCATGGACGAATGGATTAGGGTGAAAACAATATTTGCATAAGTATGACACACTCATGTTTAGCCATTCTCAACCCCATAATAATATATCTCATTATGAAAGCCTTAAATTCACAAGAATCAAGGGTGTTCACTTTGAGTTTAACAAAACACTACTATGCAAGATCAAAACATAGGTTTTTCATCATAAACTCTTTGGAGTATAAATGAATAATATATGGGAAGTAAGATTACTTAAATGGAGGGTGGATGTTTTAATGAAAATGGAGAATGAGGGTGGGGGCTTCGGCAAAGAGAGGCCGAGAGAGAAGGCCGAGAGAGGGAGGAGGGAGGTGAGAGTGGAGTGGAGTGAAGTGAGAGTGAGGTGAGAATTATGACAATTTGTCCTTAGTTTTATGGTTTTAATTTGATTAAAATGTGAGTGGAATTGAGAATTGACAAAAGTAACCCTAGCAAGCTTGTGTCAATTTTGCATGCAAGGGTAAAGAAGTAACTTGACTAGTGAATTAGTAGTTAGTGGGGTTGGAATTTCCAAATTTGCCCTTATCTTTTATTGGGAATAAAATGCATGCATGGGCAACTAAGTAATTTGCAAATTAAAAATCAACTAATCTATATAAAACAATTTCTATAAATATAAATACACTTTCATAAATCACAAAATATATATTATAAAATAGCTTATGATTTTAGAAATTTAATGATATAAGATTTGAAAATTTGTTGTTAAAAGATTTTAAAAATCAATTTTTATATAGAATGAAATACTTTTGATTATCATTTAAAAATACGAAATAATAATATTTTCCTTTCAATTTTTTTTATATAAACTAATACGTTAAACACTTAATTTATAGGCACTCAACATATAGATCACCCACATTTATAATTCAACACAATTTAAATCCCAATTATAAACACACAATTATATATAGATAAGTTTTAGAAATACCGGTCGTAACCGAATAAATCCACATGCGCATGAATAGTCCCGCTGAAACGGGTAAATTGTGTTTTAGTCACTCAACTGACTAAAATTTGCAATCAATTGGATTATTAATTAAAAAAATCAATTAAATCATCGTACAATTTAAAATTTCATTAAATTTACTAGCCGTTACATTTGTTAAAACCTGAAAAAAAAAGCTAACTAAAAACTCTTTACCAACAATTTTAAGAGGTCTCCCACGCCACTTTTTCTCCCTTACAAAAGTCCCAAACATATAAATATAAAGATAACAATTAAAGACATTGTTATCATTGGTTTTACTCATAAAAAAGTTGTATTTTCTAATCTATTATCAATCTATACATCATTAGGCGAAGTAGCTAGTTAAAGGTTATTTAATTTTTAATTAGCCAAATTATCCTAACATTGTTGTCTGAAATCAAGTACTGTTAAAAGGTATTTGTTGACCCAAATATCTGGTGGATCGTCTAAACTTGATAAGTGGGGGATGAATCAAGTAGTGTTAGAAGATATTCGTTGACCCTAATATCTCATGGGTCGCTTAAACTTGGTAAGTGGGGGATTAATGAAGAAACTAAATAGACATGTTCTTATGTTCATAACGTGCGAAAACGATGACTATGAGAGATAATGCAAATTTACGGAAGGTTTTCTATAATGTGTTTCGTGAAATTATGGTTGTTTGTGTTAGTGTTTGTGCCCTACAGAAAATACTATAATATTTTATTTTAAAACATCTCGATTAATAATGTTCATGTTCTATCAATTATTTTCTTTATAATTTCTTATGTCTTATTTGCTGTAATATAAGTATTAGTTTAACAAATATCATTGGAATATGATATGAATTCTATGTCTCTAAGTACGTGACTTAAAAATGAGATTATGAGAATAATATCAATATTCCTAAAGGTCCCTAATCGAATATTATTATTAAGGGATAATAAAAATGCATTAAGACTGGTGTGTTTACTGACTGCTGATCACATCTCACTGATTATTGATATAGTGATACTGAAGTAAAAAAACACAGGCAGATATAAATGTGCATGGTGCTGAACATACCTATATAAGATTTCTTGTGTGGCTGATTTTGTATACAAAACTTTGATAAAAAAACCCTAGCCAAAAAGAGAGAAGATGGAGAGAGCGAGAAGAAACGATTTTGTGCTAGTACACATTTAATCCTTACATTCAAGCATTCATGTGGATACTGATAGAGCGTAGATCGCTAGAACAAGATGCGCGGTGATTGAACAAGCTTTAGGTCTCAGTCAACCAATTTGTAAAACTTATTAAGGTAAACAATCCGATCTACGAATTAAATATATGTTTTTCGCATGGATCCTAGTGGGTTTCGAAAATTCTGAACTTTCACATTTTTTGTTACAATTTCTGCTATCTTTTATACCTCGAAACCCTTCAATGACATCAAAGCTAATTACGAAAAGTGTTTAATTTATTTATGTGTTTACTGGTTTTATGATGATAACATGTATACTATTAACCCCATAATCAACTGTAGAGGGGGGGGGGGGTGAATATATTTAATGCAATCAATTCGACAAAGCTTCAACAGAATCAACTATTTTTATATAAACAGATAAAAAATGATTACAAACGTACTCTCTCGAAAGGATGAACCAATATCCTTGAGAGCTTCTAGGTTTTGCGAAAGATATAACAATTTTGCAATGCTTTTAGCATGAACCTAATATGTGCTTTATATAGAGCACAACTACACAATGTATAAGGAATCCTACTCTATTAACAACAAGGAAACCTAATACAATGCTTCTGAGATAAAGTCCTTCACCACCTTGAATTCATGCTTTCCTTCTTCTCTTCGAATATCTACTGAAGTGAAAAGTTTTGATGACATCATTTGTTGATAATCAAGTACTAATATAAGTACTGATGATGTCACTCTTCAATAAATGCTGATATGAGTCCTGATATGAACTTCTAATAGTTTTTGCTGATATCATCAATTATATCTAACAATCTCCCACAACTTGTGCATTATGGCAATATGTACAAGTTCCAATAGATGATGTCAAAACTATCTAAATGCAGAAATCAAGTAATCATATTCATTCTTACTTCAGTGAATATCATACTTTACTCTTGATTCTGAACTCTAACACATCCTGGAAAATCTTCAAGAAACTTCCTTAGCAGATTCTCTTCCATTACATCCAAATACCACTGCATCCTCTGTTTATGTTCCCTTAGTTCATCTGTTGATTTATCATTGTGATAGATGGCAACCCCGAGTTTATGTAACTTTGAATTTCCAAGAGATAGATCATCCAGTTCCGGAAACCCAATTTTCTTTCCATCAGGTTAAAGGTTAAAACTTTAGTCCCTAGGCTCATTTCTATCTTGGCTCCTACAATAGGCATATCAATAGCATATTCAGATTGATCAATGTACTTTGGAATGTAGTTTGATTTGTAAGGCATTCTTCTCTACTTTAACTGTATCAGGTTCTTTATGAATACAGACCATCTGGCAGTTACATAATTAGTTACATTGAGAATTGTAGCAATAAGTTCTAATTCCTGCCAAGGTTTGTCTCTTAAATGTTCTTGATTCAACCTTAAGCTTCTCCCAGACTCCATAAAATAGATTATTTTCTCTTCAGCATGATCAATAACAATTTGCACTGATATGATCTTCTGTAAGTCTTCAAACATTACATTGTCTCCAATTTCTGTCATATAATAATGCTTCCTTAGAGTCAAAGCATCTCCTATAAATGGATCATCAGCATTTAATCTTCCAAGTTCACTTGTGTTTTCAGGTTGTCTAGATCGAGAACTTCCACTATAAATCTTCTTTAATATTTCAGAAGAATCTCTTCTAGGTGCTGGTTTCTTACTTTCCCATAATAGCTTCTTCTTTTCTTCAAAAGTAAGTTCTGGCTTATCAGAGATTATGTCTTCAGAATTAGGATTTAATAAATCTGCTTGAATTTGAAAAATCAACAACATGAGTAGAATCAGAGGTTGTGATTGGTTGAATAACAGCTTCTTCATTAACTTGAGCAATGTCAGAGGTTAAATTCAATTTATCAGCCCAATCAGCTTCATAAATCTTCCTTTTTTGGTGAGCTTGGCTAACTTCTTCTTCTTCAAACTTTCTTCAGTATCATATGCTTGAACTACTGTATGATTTAGTTGCCTTAGATACTGATTTCTTCTTTGCAATAGCTTTGGCTTTAGGCTTTAAGATCTTTGACTTCTCTCCTATCTTCTCTTAACCTTTAAGCTTCATGTCAGCAGTTAAGATATCTTGAGATCTGAAAGATCTTTCATCCTCTGTCTGGCTCACTTCCCTTATAACTACTTATCTGGCTGGCCTGTTAGAAGGATCATCTTCATAAAGTACATGAGAGATAACATCAATATCAATATTTGATGTCTTCATGAAATTCTTGAAGTCTTCCTCCATTTACCTTAGATGTTCAAGATCAACTCTAGGATTTTCTCTTTCAAAGATTCTTCTACTCACCTCAGAGTCAAATGCTTGAATCTTTGGATCCCTTTAAAATAGAGTTGTATTTCTTCTTTTTACTTTCATAGTTTGAAGATATTGACTTGCTTCGGAACCAGCTTCTATCTCCAGAATACCTTGGTCTTCATTAGAAGCAATTGTGACTTGTAAATATTGTTGCATTGTTGTAGTCACAGTCAATTCTTTAACTCTTCTTTCATTTATCTTACTCTCTCCTCCTTGTCTAGATTGAGATCTAATGATTGCTTTTGATGAACCACCAACTCCAACTAGCTCTTCACCTCTTCTCCTTTCACTATCCTTCTGTCCCCCCTTATTACCTCTATCAGGATTTTCATCATCAGTATTTGTCAATGTTAGATGTTTGCAATTAGATTTAACAATTTTCTCCCCCTTTTTGGCATCATCACCAAGCAGTAGAGAAAGAATCAACTCCATTGAATTCTGTACTTCTGTAAGTTGATCAGACATTTGAACCTGTTTTGCTTTCAATCTAGCTTGACTAGCTTCAATTGCAGTTTGTCTGGCAACTATTAGTGCAATTTGTTTCTAAATTTCCTGATGAGTAGTCATCCTTGAAGCAATCAATGATTCTTTGATTTGATTGATTTGAGAAGTTGTTGCCTCTTGAGCTGTATGTAAGGATCTGACAACTAAAGTTGATGCTTTCAGATGATTCAGCATTCTTAATCTTCTGTTATGCTATTTCCAGATGTGCAACAGCTTTTGTTTTGGAAATAGTATATGTATCATCTTTCCATTCAGCATTCCAGAGATTATCAAAATAATCCTGTTCCTTCTTAGCATCTAACTCTTTCATTTTCTGCTATCTCACATGTAAAGACATATCTTCAGGGAAGAAAAGATCATCCTCAGGATCTATAAGAACATTTAAAACATTAGCTTCTTCAC
The DNA here is from genome assembly GCF_009905375.1 of Apium graveolens. NCBI lineage: Eukaryota > Viridiplantae > Streptophyta > Magnoliopsida > Apiales > Apiaceae > Apium > Apium graveolens. Next base: position 136,738,520 of record NC_133648.1, on the reverse strand, counting down.
CATCATTAGATTCTTCAATAGCAACTGGATTTTGCACAATTTGTGGAACTTCATCACCACCTTCAGCATATAGGATAGAATTAGAAATTGGTGCAGTATGTGATCCAGCAGCTTCAGAAGCTTCCATACCATCAGCACTTAACTCCACATCTTCAAGAATTGTTGATAAATGAACTGAGCTTCAAAATTTACTTCCAGAACCTCAGTTCCTGTAGAATGCTGCGGTGATCCTGAAATGGATGAAACTTTATGAATGGACTGATAGGTCATACAACACTATAAAAGGGGGTTGAATATAGTGTTTATACAATCAAATCGATTTCAACACAAGTATGTAACAAATATCAAGTATATTCAAATAAACTCTGTTACAATAGAACTATTGTTCTCTCTCAGTGATGAACAATATCACTAAGAGCTGCTGGGTTACAATGTATAATCTTCTCGATAATGATAACACATATAGTATAAACCCAAAGCTATGTTAATATAGTACATAGTTACAAGATATCTTCTAATTGATATGGAATATAATTCTATCTCCTAAAATATATCAATCAGATATCTTCTACAAGTCTTCTAGTCCTCTAACTCTTCATGCATATTATCTTTTGTTTTAGTCCAGATCTTCTCCTGTAAATCAGCCGCATTCCTTATCTGAAGTCTTCCCGCACTTAAGTCCTGATATATATCTTCTGACACCTTAAGTTCTGATATTAAGTTCTGACTTCAGTAAGTTCTGATTTCCAGTAAATCCCGATAAGTCCTGTTGTTAAGTTCTGAAAACTAAACACAAATCAGATTAGACATGAAATCTCAAATATATCTAACAATCTCCCCCAACTTGTAAATTATAAAAAAAATATACAAGTTAATAGATTTGATGATGTCAAAAAAATTTAAGTATAAATGCAATGAGAGTTTAATTAGACAACTAACTACAACTTACAGTCCTTGTAGCTTTAATCAATCTTACTGAGTCAATCTGAATCCAAAGTGATTCTTGACAAAGTTTGATATCAGCTTTTCTTCTTTATTCCTTAGAACTTGAGATAATATAGCTTTGACTTGCTTCAATTCTTCACCATGACTTCCAATCTGGTAGATTACAGTCCTAAGTGCTGAGATGTGATTTCTTTCTAAACCATCACCAAGTATGATCACCCTTGGATGAGAAGAGTCTTTATTGTAGCACAGACATTTCTCTTTCAGAATCACTTAAAGTTTAACAGAATCCTTCTTCATTGGAATTTCACTTCCACCATCTTCAACTATATTAGGAATGAATTCTGTAACCCTTGAACCAGAAATTCTTGCTTTATCCCTTATGGTCTTCATTATAAAATTTGACCATCTCCTGGTAATCTCAGACTTTATCTCTAAAAGATAATGAAAGAATTGAAGTTCTTTCGGAGATTTATTCAGCACATCTGATTCTGACATTTGATATGTTCTTCCATCTTTAAGAAATAGAATCAAATTTTATTTGACATTATGCTTATCATGAGCATCCAGTACCACTTGAACAGATATAACCTTGTCAAGGTGTTTCTATGTTACTTCTTCAAGAGGTTTGTCAGTCAATAAAAAATGGATCTCTTGTAAGCACTTCAACTCTTGTCTTGATTTTGGCTTCTTCAGAACCTAGTCCAGCTCTGTCTCTTGCTTCTCTGGCTTTTAATCCAACAGTCATAAAATCAGATAGCAGCTGGCTTTTCTTAGGATCTGATGGATTAACATTCTTCCATAGGAGTTTTCTCTTATCAGTAAATGTCAATTTATTCAAATCAACTTGAGCACTGTCAGAGGTTGATGTCTTGATGACTTGATCAGGATTTGTTGTTTCTTCTGTAGCTTGCTGTTCTTCATTCTGAACAACTTAATCTTTGTCAGAGGTTGTTTTAGATTCTTCAGTTATCTTCCTTCTCTTCAGAGTTTGAACAGTTTCATCTACTGCAGCAGCATCATCAAATACTTGAACCAGTTTGCATACAGGTTTCATCAAGATTTGAGGAATCTTTATCTCCTGTGGCTTTGTTGGTTCATCAATTTTTCCTTCCCCCTTATCTTTGGGATCAGTTTCAACTTGTGATCTTGTCTTGGGCTTTGAAGCCTCATAATTTGACTTTTCCTTGATCACAATGCCTTTTGCCTTAGGCCTTGGAGGTTTCTTTGCATCAGAAGCTTTAGACTTAAGCTTTATCTTCTCAGTTGCAAATCTAGCTTCTTCCTCCTTTAAAGTCTCTAAATCCATTCCAGGATTATGTTTGAGAAATAATCTTCTAGTAGTTTCTTCATCAAGTGTCTGAATTTTATGATCTTTGTAGTAGATAGTAGTCTCCATTCCCTTGAGCTTCAGAGTTTGCAAAAACTTCTGAGAGTCTTTACTTCCTTCTTGAATCAGAACATCATAACTTGATATCAGATTTTTGAGCATCTACAGCTTCAGAACTTGTCTTCTTCGGTATAGAAGATTTGCTAGCATCAGAAATTAGTTTCCTTGAAGAAACTTTGCTGCTTTGCCCTTGACCTTAACCCTTGCCCTTGCTAGGGTTTCCCTGGTCATCCTCATTGTCATCGTTTTTCTTTAGAATTTGACTAGTTGAGCATTTGGACTTAACTACCTTCTCCCCCTTTTTGGCATCATCTGGTAGTAGAAGAGAGAGAAGAAATTCTAATGAAGATTGAATTTCATTCAGTTGAGCTTGTTGAGAGGCTTGATTCTTCAGGACCTCAATTATTTGGGCCTGTTGCTTTTCTTGAACCTTTTCAATAACTTCAACTTTCTCATGTATAGGTATGATAAAACTCTTTTTGTCTAGCTTGATCTCCATATCCAACTTATCAGCTTTTTCAGGAATTTGTCAACTTTTTCATAAGTTGTGGAGTGCAGACCTTGAAGATGTCTAGTACTTAGAGATGTGACTTTGAGTTGTGTCTTGAAATCAGAGTTTGTTAACAACTCATCAGCTTTAGCAAAATGCTCTGTCAGAACTTTTGAGCTTGGAACAAAATCAGATTCATTCCGCTTCTTGGTCCACTCAACCCCTCTCTGAGTTTCTTCCCAAGGAACATGAGCTTCTTTTTCAACAAACTTTTGAATCAATGCCTCCTTTCCAAGAATGGGAGCATTTACTGGAGCACTGTCTCCTTGCTAACATTTCCCCATCTTCTGATAACACCAGAGTTTGTATAACTGAAGGAGATGCTGTAGCAGCTTCATCTAAATTCTGATCTTTAGGTTCTAGATCCAGAATTGGTGTAGATGGTAACTCAGCCCGTAAGATTGGAGAATTAAGAGTATATGGCTGAGCTGTAGTTGGAGCTTCCAGATAGAGCACAGTTGTGACAGCCTCAACCTCGGGGTCAGGAGTTGACGTCATCAACAATAATAACAACAATCATAATTCAATCTAAATCATTAACATTACATAACTACGACCCCTTTACCAAGACCTTTTCCAGGTTTAAGTATGATTTATGTTACAACTAACACAAACCAACTTACGACAATCGCCTGACGCAGCTATCCTAACATAGCAACTCAATAGACCACTCTTGGTCCAACACAACCCTCTCAGAGGAGTCCGACAGGGAGGGAACTGGAACTCTGCCCGACGATCACAGAAGAATCTCCTAGGCATCTGTAATACATATAAAATATTCTGCAAGGGTGAGCAATTGCTTGCTCAACAGCACCACTATATGAATAACAAGTAAAACAGTTTATGATAAATCAATGATAGGAATAGAGATTATAGCTTGCTTGCAAAATATATAAAACAAATCATTAACTAGATACCAAAACTAGCATGCTCTGTAAAACAATAACGTCAGTAGTGTTGATAGGGATAAATAAATCCTGATTACATAATTAAATATTACAGTTTGGGCTGCAAGGCCCAATAAGAAGATGTATGACATTCAGACCAGAAAGGTTAACATGTTGATCAGGCCTGATGGACCAGATCAGGCCTGATGGAACGAAGAAGGCCCAAAAACCCTGATTATTTATTAATTTCATAATTAATAAATAAGGGAGAAAATAGCTATTAAGATAAGTCCTAGTGAGGATATAAATCCTTGTAGATTGGCCTCCAAGGAACCTCATGGGATAAGGAATCAGCTTCCTACTTCCTAGGATTCCTAAGTGTATCCTAATTCAGAGACTTGACCACCAAGTCTCCTATACCAAGTCCAATTCAAGGACTCCCACATCTATATAAGGGGCCTCACCCCACAAATCAGAACTACATTTTTTGACTTGATCCTTGGCAATCAGCAAGGTACGTAGGCATCTTGTTAAGGCAGATTGAGTCACGAAACACAAGAGCAGTCAAAATGAGCCTTGAAGCTCACGTTCCTTAGTACTAAATACAACAATTATATATATATTAGTTTTTAATCCATAACATTTGGCGCCGTCTGTGGGAAAGCACAACAACAACCATGGCAAAAACACGGAGAACAATTGGAGCCCTGGAGGAAGGAACACCATCAGGGACAACCCAGGTGATTTCGTCAACCGTGGAGATTCCACCCCACTCAACTTATGCATCTACTCAAGGGGAAGCCCAGATAGGGGCAACTCAACCTCAGCCACAAGGGACGACTCCCCCGACTATTCAAGGTACGAATCCTCAAGTTCAACAAGTACATGTACCTGTGACTTCTCGACCCGTCGGGTATGAATATTCAACTGTTGTTACTACTAACCCCCCTTATGGGATGCCCCTTTGCCCCGAGGTTGGAGGAAGTAGACATGCTGGGCGAAGTGAAGCACGAGGGCAATCGCCCCCTATATACGAGGTTTGGCTCCTATCCCCGAGGATCGGGAATTTTCCGGTCCTTATACTGAGAGAGACTCCGAATCTTCGGATGATGAAGTAGCCCCAAAAAGGAGGCATCTTGGCAAAGAGCCGATGGCCGATGGAAGACAACGCCCTCAAAGCACCCAAGGGGCGAATCCCCAAGAAGTGCAGGAAAGGATCAGGGCTCATGAGGCTGAAATCCAAAGGCTGAGGCACGACTTAGAAGCTCACCAGGCCACCAGACCCCAGATACCCCTAGGGGGAGAAATCCTCCTCCTGTCATAGACCTGGATGGTCCGGTACGGAGAAGGGCTGTTGTCCAAGCAATCTCCTTCCCCTTGGAGATCCTGATGATCCTACTCCTCCCTTCACTGAAGAGATAATGAATGCCCATATCTCAAGGAAGTTTAAGATGCCAACCATCAAAGCCTATGATGGCACGGGAGATCCCGCTAATCATGTTAGGACATTCTCTAATGCACTGTTGTTGCAACCCGTGAATGATGCTATAAAGTGTCGGGCCTTCCCTCAAACCCTGTCGGGTATGGCTCAAAGATGGTACAGTCGCTTGCCCCCAAACTCTATTGGGTCGTTCAGAGAATTAAGCCAGGCTTTTATTAAGCAATTCATCAGTGGAAGAGTTTATGAGAAAAGTTCTGCATCTCTTATGAGCATTGTGCAGGGAGCAAAGGAATCCTTGAGAGATTACCTGAATCGTTTCACGAAGGAGGCTTTAAAAGTCCCAGACCTTGATGATAAGGTAGCCATGATAGCACTGCAACAAGGAACTAGGGATGAGTTCTTTAAGATGTCTTTGGCCAAACGCCCCCCTGAAAGCATGTTGCAGCTCCAGGAGAGGGCAGGGAAGTATATCAAAGTTGAAGAAAGCATGAGGAAGACCGTAGTAAGTAATAAGCCCACGGGAGGCAAGAAGCGAAAAACTGATATGGAGTATATCGCTAAGGACAAGTATCCTAGAACCGAGCAAAACCCTGATTCAACCCCCAAGAAGGGAGGACCTGGGCAAAAGTTCACCGAATACGCTAAGTGAATGCTCCTAGAAGCCAAATCTTGATGTAAATCGAGAAAGATCGAGATATTCGTTGGCCTAAGCCCCTGAAGGCTGATCCTACCAAGCTAGACAAAAGCAAATATTGTAGATTTCATAAAGATGTTGGCCATGACACCGATGAATGTAGGCAATTGAAAGACGAAATTGAGTTTCTGATTCGAAAATGAAGATTGAACAAATATACTGGAGAAGGAGGGGATAGAAACAACAACGTGAGAAGGAACTTCGATGATCGAAGGAAAGACCAAGACGATCAGGGGCGAAACTGTGATATCCCGTATTTTCAGAATTATTATTATTAATATTTGAATATGTTTATGTGATTTTCTGATTTAGAAGGAATAAAATGGTGGATATTTTATTCCTATTTGAAAAGTTGGTGTTATTATAAGGTAATGTATTAATTGTTAAGTGTTATATCGATCCTTGTTAATTTCTGAAAATATTTCTTTAAATGTATTATTTTCAAAAGTTTATTTAAAAACCGATCATTTTATTGATATCGGTAAATTGAGTTCGTTTAGTAATATTAGGGATTGGATGGATATTCTGTCTACTATGTGTTGTATATAATATTAATTGTGTGGGACTCAGTTGTGATTGAGGATTATTTGTATTATTAATTACTGAGTCGTATCGTTTTGTTTTTGTCTTTAAAAGTGATTTTATTGAAAATCTAATTTTATAAATATTTAAATTATCTTTCAAAAATATTTTTATGACTTTATAATTACAATAATTATTTTTGGGATTTTATAAAATTTAGAAATCAATATTTCATCAATTATTTAGCCCTGTATGATTTTCTTATTGCATTTATTTGTAAAATCCGTATTTAATTCCAAAATTCTTCAAAAATTATGAAACTCATATTTATTTAAGTTTGGAATATTCTGAGAATTTTAAAATTATTTTGGGAATTTTTAGGATTAATTTTACCCGCGCATTGAATCGTTTAATTGATAAAAGCGGGTATGAATTGCGTTTCAAAAATTATTTTAAAATTTTGAAATTTATGTTTTTATGAACTTCGGGATATTTGTAACATTTTAAGACTATTTTTGTGATTTTTTGAATTTGTTTCAAGTGTAGCTCGGTTTGTTAAATTGTGTAATGCGGGTATAACGCGCAAGTCAAAAATGCTTTAAAAATTATGAAAAATTTATTTTATTAGTTTTTAATTATTCTGAGAATTTTAGAATTTGTTTGGTAATTTTCTGATTTTATTTACCGGCACATTTATTCGATAAGTTGAGAAATACGGGGCAAAACAAAATTTTCAGGTATAAATAAGGATATGTTGATGTGCTCTGTTAAAAAAAAAGAAAAAAAGAAAAAAAAGAAAAAAAAAAGAAAAACGTGTCAAAACCCTCCAACCCCACCTGGCTACCCACGTACCCCCTACCCCCTTTCCCGTGAATGTTTGTGTTTATTTTCTCAACAGTCTCTCTTCTGTCTCTCTGTCTCTCTCCCTGTTTATATACTTTTGATTTTCAAAAATTCATATCTTACAAACCGTTTATCCAAATTTCAATTGGTATATATATAAACGATCAGCGTTTCGATACCTACGCATAGGTATATATATTGCGAGGTTTTGAGAAGAAAATTTGCGGGGCATATTTTCGTTATATTTCCGTTTTAATTTATTTTCGGGACATTAAAAAGGAGTATGACGGTGTTGATTACTCCACATGGCATCTCAACGTGTATATGTCTATGACTATTAATTTCGGATTTTTCTGGAGATATTTTCCGGACATCAGATATTCTCTTCGGGGTGATCAGAATTTATTTTGGGTAACTATTCCGAAATTCCGCTTTCGTACTTGTGTATATTATAGCATGTTAGTTTTTAAATATTTATTTCATAATTTTTAGAAATTATTGGAGAAGTCACTTTTGGTCCGAGTTTTGGTTCAGGTGGCCGTCGTATTCATTTCTGGAGTGTTTATGCGCGTATATATAAAGTATTGTGTTGATTGTTGTTGGTTGAGTCAATATGATATCGACGGGCAGTCCGAGAAATAGAAGAGGTGCTGTCCGATTTCCAAGAAAATATTATTTTAAATTATTTTCCAGGCTCGATAATTCTTATAAAATTATTTTCGGGTGTTCGAGCCCTATTATTTAGTTATAAAATGATTCAGAGGCCTGTTTTAATTCCGAAAAATGTTCAAAAATTCATATTAAATAAACCGTTCGTCCGTTTAATACGAAATGAACGCGTACAGACTCAGAAAAATATTCTGCTTTCATTAAAAATACTTTCGAGACCCAAATCCTTTTGTTTCGAAAGGTCGTTTGTTTTACGAATCATTCCAAGTCAATTTTTGATCGATAAATCATATTTTTGACCCGATTTTAGTTTTAAACATACCGAGTCGAACCTTTTGACGAATCGAGGGATGTGTGTTATAAATTATGTGATACATGAGTTATGTGCTTACGTGCTATGTGAATTATGTGCGTACGTGGGTCAAGAGTCTTGTGTTTGACTGTTTCCTTTATGTGTGGGCTATCGTATGGGTAGACATTAGGGTTTTGACGCGTAGTTCGTCGAGTCATTATCGTTTAGACGATTAAATTTCTATATTTTAATTATAGATGCGGATCTCTCGAGCTGGTCGGGACAAGACGTTGGATAAAGAATGAGATGGAATGGTATTGGATATATGGCTTCTACCAATCGCAGGAGCAGCATATCGGTGAAGTGTTGAAAAGAAAGACGGTGATATTTTGAGACAGAATGTCAGAATATATGCGTGTTTGCGAGTGTGATTAACTGCTAAAAACTCAAAGGCAAGTACCCCTGACTTCACTTATCGTTCAAGTGACGTTTATTTCGAATCATATTATGCAAGTATCCCTATCATCACTTATTATTCAAGGGATATTTATTTTGAATTTTATCATGCAAGTATTGCTTTCACTATTCAGTTCAGAATAGTTAAATGTTTTACATATCGCTGAATTAAATAATTCTATTTATGCAAGTATTCTTCTGCTATTCTATGTTCAGAGTAGCTAAGTGATTTTACTTATCCAATTATCGGATTTATAAATGTTTTGGATTTTGAGAAAGATAACGTGGTTTTGGTTTTCTGCCCAAGTGAATGGGCGAATAAAATTTATAAGGGTGTCGAGTATTATGACCCCTTTCAATAAAATGTTTTTAAGATTGGATGGTTGCGTAAGAGGCCGTGGCGGCGGTCCATCGTGAGCTATGTGTTATATAGGATATAACACCTTGCTAGGCCGATATGTGCCTTGGGTACCCCTTTGTTTAGTTGGATATGCTTCGGCATACCGGTGTTGCTCCGCGGCTGATCACCGGCGGCAACACACCGTCGTTCGAGGATTCCAATCTAAATTATTATATTGCTTTTGACATCTTACAAGAAATGATTTATTAAGTATTTTGTTTTCGGATAAAAGATGAAATGTGGTTTTGATTCAGTTTCTTATTTTGAGAATACTTAGTTTGTTGATAAATATCAAAGGTGGTATTAGTACAGATGATTGGTGTTGACTTCAGTATGGGATGTTTGAGCATCAAAGTTCGTAGTGATATCTAATTTGATATGATAACAAAATAAGTATTAATTTCAAGAGTTCGGTTTTGAGTAAAGTTTACGATTCAATCCATAATCATTGCTTCTTGTTATTGTTGTTTACGAAATTTCTGTAAACACTGTTTTACGAGTTTTATTCTCGTCAAGATTCAAAGTATTGCTGAAGCATTTCGCTCAAAAATATCAAATTGGTTTTGAATATAAATAAGGAATTAAATCTGGGATTCCTCAACTAAAATTTTATGATTCAGCAACTATGATTTTAAATGTTCTGCTCTAATGCAAATGTCGATTTTATATCAAAACGACCCTATATATGTCATAATGATCTTGCTGAGCATTTCTTTTGCTCATACTTGCCTGTTTTCAAATTTAACCTCCAGTGAGGACTAGCTTGAGCTGTTTAGCTGCGTAATTAAAGGAAGCAAAGAAGAAGCTTTTGGGAAGGTGGTTGGTCCAGGGTTTGCGGACTAGTGTAAGTTTTATTGTATAAAGTTGTTTATATTATATTATATCATAGTTGTGTATTTTATTTGGGCCTAGTATACTTCATTTCGAAGTTATACTAGTGGGTTTAGTTTTGGATTGGATTTTGTTGAAAAGAGTTTTAAAAGTAAAAGAAAGAGAAAAATTATTTGTGGAATTTTGATTTCTTGTTTCTAGAACTGTAACCTTAAAAGATCTTGGATTAGTTGGGGTCATTTATGCTAAATATCTTCCGCTGGCATTTGTTTATTGATTAAATAGGTTGATTTGGATTGAGGTTTCATAGTGACGATCAAATCCCTTGACCCCGGATTTGGGGGCGTTACAGAAACCCCCAGCCTAGAGGGCCAGTTATAAACACAATTTATGGAGGGCCAAGACCTCGAGGGCTTGTGATAAACATGATCTTTGGAGGCCCAATTGCTGCTGGATTGTCCAAAAATTCCAGAAAGGCATATACAAGAGAGGTTATGCAAATTGTTGGAGAAGCCCCGAAAAGGGCCAGGGCAGGAGTAACATTGGCTTTTGACGATTCTGAGCTAGAGGGAGTAAAGTTTCCTCATGACGACCCGCTGGTCATAACACCGGTAATAGGAAATAGCCCGGTCAAGAGGGTTCTTATGGATAACGGTGCTTCAGTGGATATCTTGCTCCACGACACTTTTCTAAGGATGGGGTATAACGACTCCCAGTTGAAACCAACCGATATGCCAATATATGGATTTGCAGGAGTGGAATGTCCTGTGTAAGGGATAATCAAGTTGCCAACCACCATAGGCCAGGAACCAAGGCAGGCAACGCAGATGTTGGACTTTGTGGTGGTAAAGGATAGTTCAACTTATAATGCTATCATGGGGAGGACAGGGATACACGCCTTCAAGGCAGTCCCTTCTTCCTACCATTCAGTTATGAAGTTTCCCACCCGGAATGGGATTGGAGAGGAGAAGGAGATCAAAAAATGGCTAGAAGCTGTTATGTGGCCTCTTTGAGGGCAGATGGAGTCGGGGGGCAGGTTCTTCCTATTGAAGATATGGATATCCGAGAAAATGACGAGAAGAGAGGAAAGCCAGCAAAAGACTTGGTTTCGATTCCTTTAGACCCCGAGAATCCTGAGAGGATGACTTTCATTGGAGCCACATTAGAGGAGCCCCTTAGAGGGAAGTTGATGAAATTTTTGCAAGAAAATAGTGATGTGTTTGCATGGTCAGCAGCTGATATGCCAGGCATAGACCCGAAGCTGATTACTCATAAGTTAAACGTGGATCCAAGCAGGAAGACAGTGAAACAAAAGAAAAGAAATTTTGCCCCCGAAAGACAAGAGGCTATAAAACAGGAAGTAGAAAAGCTCTTAGAGGCTGGTTTCATTGAGGAGATTCAATTTCCGGAATGGTTAGCAAACCCTGTAATGGTGAAGAAGGCTAATGGGAAGTGGAGGATGTGTATAGACTTCACTGACCTGAATGATGCATGCCCTAAAGACTGTTTTCCATTGCCAAGGATTGATACTTCGATTGATGCCACTGCTGGGCATGAGATGCTGAGTTTCATGGATGGATTTAGCGGATATAATCAGATTAAGATGCACAAGGATGACATTCCAAAGGTATCATTTATCACTGACTTTGGTGTTTATTGTGATCTTGTTATGACATTTGGTCTTAAGAATGCAGGAGCCACCTATCAAAGGTTGGTAAATAAAATTTTTAAGGATCTTATTGGTAAGACTATGGAAGTCTATGTTGATGACATGTTAGTCAAGAGTCTAGTAAAGACTGATCATATAACCCATTTGAGGGAAGCTTTGAGGTCCTGAGGTACCACAAGATGATGTTGAATCCTACGAAGTGTGCTTTCGGAGTATGATTTGGAAAATTCTTGGGATTGATGGTCTCAAAGAGAGGAATTGAGACTAACCCCGATAAAATAAAGGCAATCCTGGACATGGAACCACCAAAAACTGTTAAGGATGTTCAGAAGCTCACAGGAAGGGTTGCTGCGCTAGGACGATTCATCTCCAAGTCCGGAGACAAGTGCCTATCATTCTTTAAGTCATTAAAAAATATTAAGGACTTTGTATGGAGCGAAGAAAACCAGAAGGCTTTCAAAGAACTGAAGCAATATATGGCGCAAGCCCCTTTGTTGGCCAAGCCAGTTTTGAGTGAAGTTTTATTCTCGTACTTGGCTGTTTCAGAGAGTGCCTTGAGCGCAGTATTGGTTAAGGAGGAACTGAAAGTCCAGAAACCCGTATACTATGTCAGCAAAATTCTGCATGGTGCTAAATTGAATTATTCAACTATTGAGAAATTTGCTCTAGCATTGGTAATGGCTTCGAGAAAGCTGCGTCCTTACTCTCAGGCTCATCAGATTGAGGTGCTAACAAATCAGCCACTGAGAAATATCATTCACAGTCCCAAGGCAAGTGGGAGATTGATTAAGTGGGCAATAGAGCTGGGAGAGTTCGATCTCAAGTATAAGCCGCGAACGGCAATAAAAGCCCATGCGCTAGCTGACTTCGTGGTGGAGTGTACCATACCCAACCATGAAGTCGGGGGGCAGGGAGATACCACACCACAAGACAAGGGAGTCGATAATGGGGATAAAGAGAAGGATGATAAGGAGAGAGACTATTGGGTTCTCTATTTTGATGGAGCATCAAAAACAAATTCCAGTGGAGCAGGATTGGTTTTACAAAGCCCTGACGGGTTCTTAATTGAGTATGCTATGAAGCTAGACTTCCCAACCACAAACAATGAGGCGGAATATGAAGCCCTGATAGCTGACCTTGGCCTAGCTGGGACACTTAGAGTCAAAAACTTAAAGGTCCATGGAGACTCGAAGTTGATCATATCCCAGGTAAAGGGAGAATTTGAGGCAAGGGATGATACGATGGCTAAGTATGTCCGCCTAGTAAGGGCTGTGATGACCCAATTTAATGAATGCCATGTTGAGCACATTCCAAGGGAGGAAAATGCTAAGGCAGATGCATTATCAAAGTTTGCTTCATCTGAGATAGAAGAAAGTTCAGGAAGTGTGTACTTCCGTATTTTGAAGACACGAAGCATAGATGTTAAGCTTGTGGCTCCTATAGGCCTGGGGACGTCATGGATTGATCCCATTAAGGCTCACATTCAAACCGGTTGGTTGCCAAGCGATGCAACTGAAGCACGGAAGTTAACTGTTCGGGCACTAAGGTACACTTTGGTAGATGGGATTCTGTACAAAAGATCTTTCGTGGTTCCTTACTTAAGGTGTCTCAGGCCCGATGAGGCACGCTTGGCTCTTGAAGAAGTGCATGAAGGTATTTGTGGACAACACTTGGGGGGCAGGGCCTTGGCTCATAAGATAACTCGTCTAGGCTTTTATTGGCCAGAAATGATGGCTGATGCCAAAGAATATTTGAAGAAGTGTGACCGCTGTCAGAAGTATGCACCTGTTGTTAGACAACCTCCCAAGATGCTGACCTCTATCAACTCGCCCATTCCCTTTGCTATGTGGGGGATGGATATTCTGGGGCCTTTCCCTATGGCCACGGCATAAAGGAAGTTTCTGATCGTAGCCATTGATTATTTCACCAAGTGGATTGAAGCCAAACCCTTGGCCAAAATCACAACTAAGCAGGTTGCACAATTCCTGTGGGAAAACATTATGTGCCGATATGGAATTCCCCGTATCCTCGTCATTGACAATGGAACACAATTCAACAATGAGGAATTCAAGAAGTATTGTGAAGAAAATGAAATTGAGTTACGGTTCACCTCTGTGGCTCACCCACAAGCCAATGGGCAAGCGGAAGTAGCGAATCGAATAATCCTGGATGGACTAAAGAAGAGGATCGAGAAGTCAAGAAATAATTGGGTGGATGAGATACTTCCTATATTATGGGCCTATAGGACTACCTGTAGAGTCACGACAGGAGCAACTCCATTCATGTTGGCAAATGGGGCAGAAGCAGTAGTTCTAGTGGAGATATCACATTCCTCTCGAAGGATTCAGGCTTTCAATGCAGAAGAAAATGAAGAAGGGCAGAGGTTAGCCCTGGATCTAATCGATGAAGTGCGAGATAAGGCACATGCAAAGATAGTAGAATATCAGAAAAAGGCTTCATTCTACTACAACCTAAGGGTTAAAGAAAGGTTTTTCAAACAAGGTGATCTAGTCTTGAGGAAGATAGAAGCGTCTGGTGTAGGACAAAAAGGGAAGCTTGCCCCGAATTGGGAAGGGCCGTACAGAGTCAAGAGTGTTCAGGGTAGAGGAACCTACAAGCTAGAGACTATGGATGGTTTTGAAGTCCCGAGAACTTGGCATGCACAAAACCTGAAGGTTTACTATGTGTAGGGCAGCTGGATACGATTCTCACTTGTCAGGATGGCGAGTAGGTTGAAAAGCACCTTGAAGCTTTGCTTGCTTAGGATTTATATGTTCTAGTTTTATTATGAAGTTTATTAAGACTTGTGTAAGGGACGAATCCCAGACAATTTATGAAATTCATGAGTTCTTCAAAGTATGTTTATGGGCTAACAAGTAAAAACCAAATGCATGGATGCAAGCATAAAAGGTGATAAATAAAATAGATCGGATAAATATTACAAGAAGTTCGATAAATAAAGTCTCGAAAATAAGATAAAGAAAACAAGCCACGCAGGGCTGAAAAAGCTCTAAGGAGCTGAGGTACCCTCGGCATCCATATCATCGTCCTCTCCGCTCTCGCTGGATGTCTCTGTTGTCTTGGATGAGGAGGAAGAACTATCATCCTCAGCAGGTCTGGAAGAAGACTCGGGAGGAGGAAGGAGTGGATCCTGAGGAACATGATCCGAGACAACTACTCGGGTACGAAACCTCTGTAGCAATGCCTCGTCATCAGGGCAGACATAATCCGCCGGGTTAATATCAGGACAAGCCTCATTCACGGTCCCAAGGGCCGTGTCCCAACCAGTCCTAAAAAACCTGGGAAAGACTGAATCATCCCTAATCCTCATGGACTGGGCAAACTCCTCCGAGTCCAGATAGTTGTCTATAACTTTATCCTTCTCCGCCCGAAGTACCACCAACTCGGCGTTAGACTCCCCGAGTTCTTCCTCCTTGCGCTTGAGCTTCTTCTCCAGGGTAGCATACTTCTTCTGTTGCCTCTTAAGGGCATTATCGGCCTTATCAGAAGCCCGCTTCCATGACTCGGCTTGCCTCATAGCGCCTTAAAAATAGGAGTTAGACTGAAACAAAGCAATCAGCAAAGTATAAGGCAAGAAAATGCTACAAGAATGAAAAATAAGTTCAAAAGAGAGGAGGCATACCGAAGCCAGAGACTGAGCTCCCATGAGCTTAATCCTCTCAATGTCAGGGGTGGCCAGCACGTCAGTAAAGTACTTGGGAGTCACGCTATGGTAGGACCAATCCCAAGCATGCTTCGTGGAACCAACCACGGTATCCCCTCGGCGGAATCCCCAGAGAGGCTGAAAGGCGCCTGTAGCAGCAGTAGCAGGGGCAGCAGCAGTGATAGGAGCATTATGGCCCTCAGCTCCTTCAGTTGAAGCCTCCCACATAGGCTCCTTGTGCTTTCTCAAGAAGATAGGCTCTGTCGCCTTTTCCCGGGTGTCTAGGCCTGCGAGCCGAGCTTTCTTCATCCTAACAGTCTCTTCAACAGGAGGAACATTGTCCTCGTTAATCTCCTTAGCAGCTGCAAAACAAGGCAAAAAACAAAATAAGTGATGTTAATAATGCATGAAATGAAATAAAGATGATAAGGGAAGGAAAATACCCTGTTGAGAAACAGAGGATAGTCCCACGTGAATGAGGGAAAACTCCTCTAAGAGAATCCAGCTGGTAGTAGTGCCGTTGTCCTGAGTAAGCCCATTATAAATAATAGTTTCCTCAGGGGTTAAGTGAATGGATTTGAGGCTACCATCACTGACCTTCCCGAAGGAAGATCGGAAGAGTGTGCCCCAGTCACCATTCTCCCAACGTAACCCAACGAAACTATTCCTCCAATTTTGGTTGTTGTCAGGAATGGAGGCGCTGTTAAAGATATGTTTACTTTTGGGCCTTTGCTTAACATAGACCCAACCACAAATACTGGAAGAGCTATTATAGCACTGAAAGACCTTCCTAAAAATAGCTACGGAAAGGGGAAAACCCTCCCTAAGGCAGCAGACCATAAAACATAAAATGTTCCTCCAAGCGTTTGGAGGAAGCTGACACGGGTTGATTTGTAAATCAGCTAAAAGATGAGGAATAAAAGGGTGGAAAGGAAACCTAAGACCAGCATTAAGGGCATCAGTGTAAATAAAGAGAGTGTCGGGTCTCCAGTGGCAAGTACGGTCACCACCAGAGACTGGAGCTAATCTAAGAGGAGGAAGGACGTTATAACGTGCATTTAGTTTATCGAAATCAATGTTGTGCCAAGTGTTACAATGATTAAAAGAATCGAGATGTGCAGTAGAGGGATATTCATCCCCCCTAGTGTTAATCATATCGATTAAAGATATATACGAAGAACGGATTTCGATATCCTTACCTCGTTTTGAAGCCGAGGCTATCTTGGCCGCCCTCTCGGAACTCTTGTCAGCCATTAGCAAAGCTGGAAAATCCTGGAAACTTTGAAAGAAAGAGGGCTGGAAGCTGAGGGAGGAAAGTTGAGAGAGGAGAAAGTTGGAGAATTTTAGAAATGTATGAAATGAGGAGTGAAGAGTGTGAGTGAGAACACTCCCCCCACCTTTATATAGGAGGAAATAGGGGAAAATGGGCCTAGAAAAGCCCATTTGGGCCCAAGTTCAGGAACCTTCTGGAATGATCTACAAAATATTGGAAGAATTTGGAAAGATTTTCTAGAAAAATCCAGAAAGTTTTGGGAATATTCCTCAAAATTCCAGAAGCTTCTTAGCTTAGCCCACCTCAGAAAAACCAAGGCCCAATACCAAGGCCCAAAAAAACAAAAAAGCCCTGTATGAGGCTCACTTGATTTTTAAGAAAAAATGGGCCTAAGTTCAAACCCAAAGTGTTGGCCCGAATTGAAACCCAGAACTAGGGGCCCAATTGGAAGGCCTGTGTAAAATAGGCCCAATAAGACAAACCCAACTGAAGAGGGCCCAAGTTTTAACCCATTAAAAATTTGGCCCAAAATAAATCCAGTTCATGGGCTCAAAATTCAGGATGGAAGAAATTTAGCCCAGATTTAAGGGCCCAAATCCAAGCATTTGTAAGAAGGGAAAATAAATATATTCCTGACCCAATTCAATCAAGACTTGCAATAGAATCCTAGTCGAATGAATTGAGGTCGTATTTCCTTCGACCAAGGCTAAAAGACAGCCTTAATTCGACCAGAAAGAAGATCCATTCGACTAGAAATCCAGAAAAAATCCTGGTCGAACGAGCCCTGCCCAAAATTTCGTCGACCTGGGCAATCAAAAAGGGGATAATTCGGTCAAAAGTAGAGACCCTGACCGAAATTCCTGATCGAAGTTGAATCCTGGCCGAAGGAAGAAAGCCCTGATCGAAATAGAATCCTGGCCGAAGAAAAATCCTGCTCGAAATACAAAAAAAATATATAGAAAAAATCCTGGCCGAAATTCGACCAGGATTCTTGCTCGAATGGTTCCTCCTCGAAAAGCCTTCGACCAAGGCACATCAGAGGTTAATTCGACCAGGATCCTGGTCGAACATGATTCCTGGTCAAAATCTGTATAAAAAAAAAGAAGAGGAAAAAGGGGGAAGAAAAATAAGAAAAAATTCCTGGAAAATTACAGAAAAATAAGGAAATTCCTTAAAATATTTTCTGAAAAAAGTTAATATTTTCAGAAATTAGGAAAAAATCCAGAAAATTAAGGATAAATCCCAGAAAATTAGGGAAAAATCCAGAAAATTAAGGATAAATCCCAGAAAATTAGGGAAAAATTTAGAAAATTAAGGATAAATCCCACAAAATTAGGGAAAAATCCATAAAATTAAGGATAAATCCTATAAAATTAGGGAAAAATCCAGAAAATTAAGGATAAATCCCATAAAATTAGGGAAAAATCAGAAATTAAGGATAAGTCCCAGAAAATTAGGGAAAAATCCAGGAATTAAGGGAAAAATTCCTGGAAATTAAGATAATTCCTGAATAAAAGGAAAAATCGTTGTAAACGTGTAGGTCGCTCCACACTTTACGCAAAAATGAAACCCTGTAAGGGAATGAATAGACTTAACTTCTGCGAAACCTAATCAATGTTTCCCAAAAGTTGGGGGGCAAATGATAGGGATAAATAAATCCTGATTATATAATTAAATATTATAGTTTGGGCTGCAAGGCCCAATAAGAAGATGTATGACATTCAGACCAGAAAGGTTAACATGTTGATCAGGCCTGATGCACCAGATCAGGCCTGATGGAACGAAGAAGGCCCAAAAACCCTGATTATTTATTAATTTCCTAATTAATAAATAAGGGAGAAAAACAGCTATTAAGATAAGTCCTAGTGGGGATATAAATCCTTGTAGATTGGCCTCCAAGGAACCTCATGGGATAAGGAATCAACTTCCTACTTCCTAGGATTCCTAAGTCTATCCTAATTCAGAGACTTGACCACCAAGTCTCCTATACCAAGTCCAATTCAAGGACTCCCACATCTATATAAGGGGCCTCACCCCACAAATCAGAACTACATTTTTTGACTTGATCCTTGGCAATCAGCAAGGTACGTAGGCATCTTGTTAAGGCAGATTGAGTCACGAAACACAAGAGCAGTCAAAACGAGCCTTGAAGCTCACGTTCTTTAGTACTAACTACAGCAATTATATATATTAGTTTTTAATCCATAACAAGTGTGCTGTGTATAAATACCAGAGTTTAATTCTAGCATGCTATCTTCATTTCCAAATCCACTTGTATAAATCACTTGTTCCATTACGGAACCACAAAACCCAAATCAGATACTTAGTGGATATGTGAAGAGAGTTGATCAGGCTATCAACACCGGACAGCTCCCACTGCCATCCTATATACCTGTTCCGGAACTCAGAGACTAGCTATCTCTCTGACCTGCTGGACTAATCGGTTTTATAGTGCGCGCAACCGAATTAGCCTCTTACGCCACTTCAATAGGCCTACTCTGGCCCCAATGTATCCCATATCTGACCGTTTTATCCAGTTTTCAAAACACTTATACCTATCTCATTTTTAAAATCATTTATTTAACCAGCACACATATAAAATCCATTTCGCAAATCATTTCATTCGAGATAGGTACCTTTCGAAGTTACTTCTCCCCAAAATAATTTGAAAACAGTGATTTATAACTACAGGGGATACGTAACTTAAAACATTTCTGTTACATTACGAAAGTAAAACATTTAGCTATTCATATGTACTGAACCATAAAAGAATGGTCAGGGGTACTTGCCTTGCAGAGCTTTACGACTATCACTAACTGATTTTGATAGACTTGAACGTTCAGGCTTTCATGGAAAAATGACTGTCTCACTAGAAGACATCCCTGCTTCGCAGCAATCTGTCTCAAGATAGTATCCAGGACTCTCAGGGTTCTTCGCTTAGGAACCTCGAGGCACTTGCCAACTGATCATTAGATTATCTTAGTTCGATATCAATTCCTGAGTCCTTCGACTAGAACCTACAGATTCAGAATACCCTACGTTAGACGTCTAGGTATGCTTGACATATCCCCTCGAACAATCCTACCCAAATGATAACAATCCCGACTCGCATATATTCGAATTATCATAAATCACATACAATTAAGGTTCATACATTCACAACCCAATTCACTAATCATTTTCGGAATATACATATATTCTTGATACAGAGAATAGGTTTTGGAATTTCTTTTTCACGAAATTTATATATCCAACTATGTTACATATGACTAACTGTTTGGAATCTTGGTTTTGAGTTTTAACCTAGACTAGCAGAACCGAATTTATACTTAATTAATCGTTAGTAAGATAAACCGGCCAACATAGGTTAGTAAGTTTATCTGAGTAATGGTTAATCAAATACAACTCAAGGTCGTACTAAGTCTCGGAGATGAAATTGAAATAAGTACAAGTCTTTGAATCCACAATTTAAAAGTTATTACAACCCAAAATGATTACTTGATAAGTTTACAATTAATTTCCATTATCTGCCACAAGTTATAATTATACATAATTGATTCCCAAGAGTAGAAGGTCTGATCTACAGATAGATCTACCTTTGCAGCTATAGCAGCTATGATCTCAACGGGAAGGCGCGGGGTGCTTCCCATGCTCTTGCACTTGGTCTGCTTGAGTCTGGCCATCTTTCCTAACTGTTGTTGTGTGATGAAGAAATAAAGCAAGAGTGAGCATTACAGCTCGCAAGATAATATATAGTGTAAACAATAATGCAAGTATCTAAAAGGATAACTTACTAGAATCCTTTATCAAGTGCAAGATAATTACTTACTGGATATAAGTAAAAACAAGGGATGAAGTTACCAATTACTTCACTATACTTATTTCATTTATAAAGCTACTTGAACTACCGCTGTTCAAAGTATAATGAGCTTTCAACATTTCATCACATAGATGAGACTACAAGACAAGATTTGAATAGATTAAATCTTTGAAGTATTATTAAAGGAAATGAAGTTATGATATACTTCATAAAGTTCCGATATATATATCCCCATATATACCTTCTTTATACAGTTCCTGAAAACCTCTGTCATGTAAAGTATGAACAGAGTTTGTAACATCCAATAAATTTTTGGAAGGGAAAAAATTGTGGCATAAACCCGATATCTTGCTGATCAGGCAAAGATACCAATAAGTAACCTTTTCTACTAGTAGATGGACAAATTCCCCACTGGTCATCACCCTGGTCGCAATAGGACCTTATGCTGGACTGCCACTCAGCCACTTACGCATTTGATGGACTCCCACTGAGCCACTTACACTATCATGGACGCCCACTGAGCCCATGTTGCTTATGCCGACTCGATAGATGGACTTACTTCCCGAACGTTGGGTAAGTAATCAATTCATTTACCAAAACCGCAACCTTGTTGCGAATATAAAATACACCACAGAGCCGGATCCTCTGGTTTTGAGCGAGTATTTAAATCCCCTTTAAAAAGGAAGATCTTAAATATATACAAAAAATTGAGTTTTGGGATCCGCTCTAACTTTTGAAAATCATTTTAAGGACTCGAAAACACTTTAAAGAGTGTTTGGAGTAATGCTGATTTAATAAAGTAAATCAGTCTCAATATATTAGAAAATATCTGAATATTATTATTTAAATAATATTCCCATAAAGAATAATCTTTATACAAATAATTGAAGTAGAAGTTGTAAAACTTATACTTGAAACGAGTATTAAATAACCAAAGATATACTTGTACGAAAGTACTATCTTTATTTGAATAATCAAAAATAAGTTTGATTATCGACACCTTATTCTTTAATAAAATAAAGAATATATCTCAGCAAATAATCGGAGTCATAGGTCCTCAAATGAATATCCAAATAATATTCATTAAATAATATAAACTGAGTCATAAGCCCTCGAATGAATATTCAAGTAATATTCATTAAATAATATAAAGTGAGTCATAATTCCTCGAATGAATATTCAAGTAATATTTATTAAATAATATAAAGTTATCGAATAAACCTTATTCGATTAATAGTTTTAAAAACTATTCATATATATATATAAATATATATATATATATATATATCATATACTCGGGAACATCTACTCCCGGTTTTTAGGAAAGGGTTCACCTTTGGGTCCCCTATACTCAGGGTATACGCAACTACTGCTTATCTCTAGCATAGGTATTATGCAACTAATAAGCATTTGAACTAACAGATATATAAATCAAGAATACGAAACATGCATGCATATATACCATATCACATGCTACAATATATCGCAAGAATTTGCTAATAACAAATATGCATTTATCACAAGATCATGCATATACACATATACATCACAACAACAGTTATACGGGTATAAAACTTGCCTAAGCGACTGGGGGTTACAAATGGCTCGGGACGAGTCTGGTAACCTATAAACAACATATAAGTTGGAATTAAACCAAAGTCACTTGTAAATCTATACTTTAACCAAATTAGACTATAACGCTCGCTTCGCGCTTACTGATTCTCTTAAGTCGCTCGAGTACCCTCGGCTCCACCATTTTTAATAAATTAACCATTACGAGTTTTAAGGCGATTCTTTCGCGAGTGTCTTAAGAACTGCCTATTACACTTTACATAAATGTTTCATACTCTAATTAGTCATTTAAGGTCTTTAACCTATGTTTCAAAATAAGGCGAGGGGTAATAGTTCGTTCGCGAAACGTCGTTACTTAAAACGGCCGTTTCTCCTAAACCGTACATCAGAATCAAACGAACCACATATCAAAACGAAGCTCGTAACATGAACTATATAAAAATGGCAATGGTCAAAACCTAGCAGTGAGTTCACGGGTCCTAATGTTAAGAGCAAAAACAGTCTAAAGTAAATCGGGCATTACGACGGCTATGTTTACGCGATTTCCCAAATTTATACCATTCCAAATCAACCACCAAGCAACCCAAATTCATTCATACAACCAAAATCCATCCATACCATACTACAACAGCCCCAACACCTCAAGTTCTCCAATTTATTTTATTCTCGAACATGAATTTAAAACTATACTTAAGTCCTTTAACTAATCAATAAGATTTCAACATCCAATTTACTACAACTCCAACCCAAACTCTAAACATGCAAGCATCAAGCTACTCTTTTACCATAACAATCAAAATCAACCTAATATATAAAGTAAAGCTAGGGTTTGGAGATGTTATACCTTCCTTGAAGTGATGTGAGTAGCTAGGAAGCCTTAAGAAGCCTTGAGATGTCTTAGGGATGCTTGGATCTTAAAGAAAAAACAAGAAAAATCAATTTAAAAAGCTTAAAATCACTATTCATTATCTTCTTCATTGATTTCTTGGAAGAGATTGAGAATGAATTGGAGGCTTAAACTTATAGGATAGCCATATCTATGCATAAGGAGTACTAGATAATTACCTTACTAATTAAGGAAGCTTGGAACTTGAACTTTGAAATTTCTTCTTCTTGAAATGAAGAAAAGCCGAGAGCAAATGTTGAAGAAGAAAGGAAATGATTTTTGTGTTTGTGATTTGTTTAGCTTAGCTTGGTTGCTTTTGATTTGATTTTGGTTAATTACCTTATTAACCTTGAAAATTGTGTGGTTAAAAACCAACCACACCTCCTCCCCCCTATGTCAAGCTTATGTCACCTTTGCTATGTCATCACCCCTTACTTTCCCTCTTCTTATTGGTTTGATGACCTCATCATCCCTAACCTCCTTGATTAACTCCTAATTGTTTGCCTAATGACCGCTGATCTGTTATATGGTTCGCTTAACTTTCGTTCTCGTTTCCCGTTTGAGGGATCATACCCGGGATTTTATTACTTGGGTTTCCTTAACCTTTCTCAATACATTATATTCCTTTTATGATCCTCTCTTATAATCCTTTAATTTAAATCCTTTTTATCCTGTTACCTTATACTCAATTCTTTCTGTATCTAGTGGATTTCCGGGAAAAATCAAAGTGTTCGGAATTGGATTCTGACGATCTTTACATACACTTATATACAATATAGAGTACCAATAAAATCTCAGAATATCCATATAAGAACCCCTACATAGTGTGGCATGAAAAGTTTTCTTGTTCAGAAATATCAGCAAAAACACTATTCATAAGGGTTACAAAAAGTTCAAAATTTTGGGGTTATTACAGTCTCCCCTCCTTAAAAGGATTCTGTCCCGAAATCAAATAGAAAACAATTGGGGGTACTTTTCTAGCATTGCGCTCTCTAGTTCCCAGGTCGATTCTTCCATATTATGATTCTGCCATAGCACTCTGACTAGCTTGATCCCTTTGTTCCGAAGCACCTGCTCCTTCTTATCCATAATCTTTACTGGTTTCTCCACGTAAGTCAGATCTGGTTGCATATCCACATGCTCGTACTCCACTATGTGTCTGGGATCCCGATGATACTTCCTTAGCATTGACACATGGAACATATTATGAACTTGTTGTAGGTTCGGGGGTAAGGCTAGCTCGTAAGCCAACTTCCCAATCCGTCTTAGTATCTCAAAAGGTCCAATGTATCTTGGGCTTAGTTTTCCTTTCTTTCCGAATCTCATTAACCCCTTCCAAGGGGATACTTTTAGTAGTACTAAGTCCCCTACTCCATACTCCTTGTCCTTTCAGGCTAGGTCTGCATATTTCTTCTGTCTGTCTTGGGCTGCTACCAGCCGTCCTCTGATGAGATCCACTATTTCTTTGGTCCTTTGGACCACTTCGGGTCCGAGCATCTTCCGCTCTCCTACTTCATCCCAGTATAAGGGAGATTGACACCTTCTTCCGTACAGGGCCTCATAAGGTGGCATTCCGATGCTAGCATGAAAGCTATTGTTATAAGAAAACTCGATCAACGGCAAGTGATCATCCCAACTTCCTTTAAAGTCTATTGCACAGACTCTTAACATATCCTCTAGTGTCTGGATGGTCCTTTCACTCTGCCCATCCGTTTGGGGATGGTACGCGGTACTCATATTTAACTTGGTCCCCGTACATTCTTGAAAGCTCCTCCAAAATCTGGAGTTGAACCTGGGGTCTCGGTCTGAGACAATGGACGCTGGGACTCCATGTCGCGTCACTATTTCCTTAAGGTAAATGTCCACCAGTCTATCGACTGTGTATCTCTCATTGATAGGAATGAAATGAGATGACTTTGTCAGTCGGTCTATAATCACCCATATGGAATCATGGTTGGCTTTCGTCCTTGGTAAACCGATAACAAAATCCATGGCTATCTGTTCCCATTTCCATTCTGGAATCTCCAGGGGTCGTAAAAGTCCACTGGATCTCTGGTGCCCTGCCTTTACTCTTTGGAAAGTCAAACATTTGCTTACCCATTCTGCTACGTCCCTCTTCATGTTGGGCCACCAGTAATATTCCTTCAAATCCCTATATATCTTGGTGCTTCCCGGGTGAATGGAATACCTTGAACTATGGCTTTCATCCAAAATCTCATCTTTAAGCTCTTGAACGTTCGGAACCCAAATCCGGTAGGCGTACCTCATTATCCCTTTATCATCTTTCTCAGTATGGATCTCTTCTCCAGCCATTGACTCTCTGCCTTCATTCATTATTTTTTCTTGGCACAATCTGATCTTTTCCAATAACTCTGGCTGCATTGAGATCTCAAAAAGCTTTTCAGTTCCGGTTCCGGTTACCTTTATTTCTATTTCCATTCTCTCAAAATCCTTTATCAATTCTTCCGAAGTCGTTATCATTCTGAGTCTTTCTTTTCTACTAAGGGCATCAGCCACCACATTGGCTTTCCCCGGGTGATAGAGAATCTCACAATCATAGTCCTTGATTAGCTCTAACCATCTCCTCTGGCACATGTTGAGCTCTTTCTGCGTAAATATGTACTTGAGGCTCTTATGGTCTGTGAAAATCTCGCACTTCTCTCCATACAAGTAGTGCCTCCAAATTTTTAGGGCAAAAACTATTGCTGCGACCTCAAGGTCATGAGTAGGATATCTAATCTCGTATTCTTTCAGTTGTCTCGACGCATACGCAATCACTTTACCGTGCTGCATAAGCACACACCCTAATCCTGTGCGCGACGTGTCACTATATATCACAAAATCTCCTTTTCCGTCTGGCAATGCCAACACCGGGGCCGTTACCAACCTTTTCTTTAATTCCTGAAAACTGTTCTCGCATTTCTCCGTCCATTTAAACTTCTCTGTCTTACGAGTAAGTCGTGTCAAAGGGGCTGCGATCTTCGCAAAGTCCTGTACAAATCTACTATAGTAGCCGGCCAATCCTATGAAACTCCTTACCTCTGTGGGTGTGGTTGGCCTTTCCCAATTTGAGACCGCCTCTATCTTGGAGGGGTCGACCAATACTCCTTCTTTATTGATCACATGACCTAAAAACTGTACTTCATTCCGCCAGAATTCACACTTCGAGAATTTGGCAAATAACTGTTCCTCTCTGAGTATTCCTAGAGCTATCCTCAAATGCTCTGCATGTTCTGCCTCAGTCCTTGAGTAGATTAAAATATCATCGATAAAAACTATCACACACTTGTCCAAGTACTTCTTAAATACTCTGTTCATTAAATCCATGAAAGTCGCTGGGGCATTGGTTAATCCAAAGGACATTACCAAGAACTCATAGTGCCCATACCTGGTACGGAACGCGGTCTTGGAAATATCTTCGGGTTTAATCTTTAGCTGGTGATATCCAGTTCTCAGGTCAATCTTGGAAAAATAAACATCATCCTTTAGCTGGTCGAACAGATCGTCTATTCTAGGTAGCGGGTACCTGTTCTTTATGGTTAGCTTGTTCAAGTCTCGATAGTCGATGCATAGCCTCATGCTCCCATCCTTCTTCTTAACAAATAACACTGGTGCTCCCCACGGAGACACACTGGGTCTTATCATACCCTTATCCAAAAGTTCCTGTAATTGGGTAGCTAATTCCTTTATTTCTAATGGGGCTAACCGGTAAGGTGCTTTTGAAACTGGCGCCGTCTTTAGGGCCAACTCAATAGCAAATTCAATCACTCTATCGGGTGGTAATCCCGGAAGGTCTTGTGGGAATACGTCTTCAAATTCGTTGACTACCGGAATATCTTGTAAGTTGGGCACCTCCTTTTGTGTGTCCACCACATAGGCTAGGTAAGCCTCATTTCCTTTTTGTAGCATCCTTCTGGCCTGGGCCATAGTAAAAAATTTATGCGTCTGCCTCTTTCCTCTAAATATAACTTCTTTCTTTCCTGGGATATTTAACTTAACTTTTTTCCCCTTACAGTCTATCTGAGCATCATTGTTAGATAGCCAGTCCATTCCCAAAATTACATCCAACTCCCCTAATTTAAAAGGAATCAGATCAACACTAAAAGATTGCTCCCCTATGCCTAACTCACAGGCGGGGTGAATCTGGTTAACAGGAATAATTTCATGATTGGCTATTTCTACTTGCAAGGGTTCTATCAAGGGTTCAGCCTTAAGTCTTAACTTACGTGCAAGGTCCTTTGATATAATAGATTTAGTTGCTCCCGAATCAAATAAAACGTTTGCACTGACTGAATTTAGAGAAAGGGTACCTGCTATCACATCTGAGTCTTTCATAGCATCCTGGACAGTCATGTTGAAAGTCCTCGCAGTAGGCGGCTTATTGGAGGCAGCCCTGCTGGCTCCTGAAGCTGCTGGTTTGTTCATTGGGCATTCCCTCTTCCAATGACCCGGGCGTCCACACTGATGACAAGTGGTGGTTGGAATGACGGCAGGGGTTGATGAAGGGCACTTAGTTAAATAGTGACCTTCTCGACCGCACTTAAAGCAGGTTACTGGCTTTCCTTTACACTCCCCAGTGTGCATCCTTCCACAAGTGTTACAGGCTGGCAATGGGGGTCGAGACTGGTTGGAATAGGACATTCTTGACTTCTGGCCGCTCTGGCTCACATCCACGCTCATTGGCCGCTTAAACCCAATGTTCTTTCCTGGTAGGAACACTGCTCTTCGATTAAATCTAGTTGGGAAGCTCCTTCCTGCGGAACCTCCACCCATGCTCATACTTTTCCTCTTTATTCCCTTATTCTCTCTTTCCCTCTGCATCTGTTCACTTCCGACTTCTACAATTGTTGCTTTTTGCACCAGAGTGGCATAATCAGTAAGCTCAAGGATTGCCACCCTATTCTGAATCCACGGTTTCAGTCCCTGCTGAAACCTCCTAGCTTTCTTTTCCTCGGTGCTCACAAATTCCGGCACAAACCTTGATAACTCAGTAAATTTTGCTTCGTACTCTGCCACATATAAGTTATTCTGCTTTAGCTCCAAGAACTTGAGCTCCATCTGATTCTCCATGAACCTCGGGAAATACTTTCCCAAAAACAATTGACTGAACCTTTCCCAGGTTACGATAGCATCTGTCTCCATGTTTTTCTTGGCCTCCCACCAGTAGTTGGCCTCTCCTTTTAGAAGGTAGGTAGCAAATACAGTCTTCTGTGCTTCATCGGTACTCAGAATCTCAAAGGATTTCTCCATTTCCTTTAGCCATGCCCTTGCCTCAACTGGGTCGGCTGATCCGTGGAACTCAGGGGGCTTAAGGGACTTGAAAGCCCTGAAAGAGTTTGCCACAAAATTGTTATTTCCTTGAGGGGGTGGGTTGGGTTGATGCTCCAAGTTCTGCCTTAGCAGTTGTATGAACTGGCCCATGGGATCCATGCCTGGGTTTGGTATTGTTTGCTCAACCTCAGTTTCTCCTTCTTCAGCCTCTATCTCAAATCCCTCAACATCATATGTTTCCTCTTCCTCTTCATATAGGGAGTCATCTTGTTCCACATAATCCTCATCTTCCTCTTCACTGTGTTCCTGGTTCCTATCGTCTTGGTTATGGCTTCCCTGGTCCTCAGATCCAGGGTTCGCCCTAGTTCTAATCTTTCTTGGCGGCATGATACTGATAATAATAATAAAAAATTTTGGGAAAAAATCAATGTTAGGTCACAATCATACTTAACATTGTGCCTTGCACAACTCTATTATGGGGAGAATGTATCTCGCAATTCTATTATATTATGACAGTTCTAATAAGAAGTGCAGTAATAATAATGATAAAAACAGTGATCTCGTCACTAAGGAACTGAACTGAAAGGAAATAAATATATACATAATGCGAGAAATACATAGTTTGATCTAGTCAAAAGTACAACAGTGCTACAACCATCTGTCCCAAAAGTGATACACAAGAGTCTATCTGTCTAGTCAGAAAAAGGGATGCTATATACAAGTCAACTATCCCGGAAAATTGGCTCTTACTAAGGCCTCGACTAACTAGACAACTAGACTATCCCATCGCCGGTCCTGAATCACACACCGGAGCGGGTCAGCTCCCATACCCTTTCCATCGCATGACGAAAGATATAGTCGGCTTGCCGCCGGGAGATCCTACCATGCCTGTCCCCCTGGAGCGATCTGAGTCTCGCTCGGGATGTGAGCTCTATCCCCGTCAGCTCCCTCCTCAAGGATCGGGGTATAGCAGCCCTAGTCTCATAAGCTCGGGTACGCCTACCCGCCCTCTCCGCATCCAACTCCCTCCTGGCCTCATCCAGCTGGGCCTCAGCAACAGCCACTCGGGTCCTCAGTACATCCTGGACATAGCCGTGGGCTAACAAAGACTGCCTATGGGCAGGGTCGAGAGGTGGTGAATCCGGAGCCGCTGGGGGTGCCTCCTCGGTCTGCCTAGGCTCGGAAGTATGGGTCTCTGCGCTGTCATCATAGGGGATCCAAGATAGTGGTGGAGGGATAGGAGCTCTGACCACCGGGAGTGTGGGTAAAGGGGTACCAGTGTACACTACCATAGCTCCGACACGCTCCTCAGCTACTGGGACCTCATCCGGGTCCTCCTCATCTGAAATAGCAATGACCTCTGTCTCTGACTCCTCTGAGGGGTCCTCCTCATCCTCCTCCATCTCAGGGTCCTCCTGATCCTCGACATCTAGCAGTGCCTCATCATGCTTACGCTCGAACATCTCAAGGTCCTCTATCTCATGCGCCTACA
Organism: Apium graveolens; assembly: GCF_009905375.1. Classification (NCBI taxonomy): domain Eukaryota; kingdom Viridiplantae; phylum Streptophyta; class Magnoliopsida; order Apiales; family Apiaceae; genus Apium; species Apium graveolens. Next base: position 136,708,953 of record NC_133648.1, on the reverse strand, counting down.
CATTAAACGAGCTAAGTTACTATCATGATACTTATAAGGGTTCCCGTAAGGGTTTTAACTGTCAGCGCTACTTTAAGTAGTCCGACCATGAACTTGGCAAGAGTTCTTATTATCTTTGTGAGTTTATTATTATATCGTCGCATCATCTCTGAGGTTTATAACGCTTAGCTCTGATACCATTTCTATAACACCCCCAGATCTGGGGTCAGGGATCCGGGTCGTCACGGTCTTTCTTTCCACAATATCACTTCATTTAATTAAATAATAGTTAACCTTATGCTGTGACCCCACACTAACACACACCACAACCCGTTATAGTCTCAGAGATGAAATTGAAATAAGTACAAGTCTTTGAATCCACAATTTAAAAGTTATTACAACCCAAAATGATTACTTGATAAGTTTACAATTAATTGCTATTATCTGCCACAAGTTATAATTATACATAATCGATTCCCAAAAGTAGAAGGTCTGATCTACAGATAGATCTACCTCTGCAGCTATAGCAGCTATGATATCAACGGGAAGGCGCGGGGCGCTTCCCACGCTCTTGCGCTGGGTCTGCTTGAGTCTGGCCATCTTTCCTAACTGTTGTTGTGTGATGAAGAAATAAAGCAAGAGTGAGGATTGCAGCTCGCAAGATAATATATAGTGTAAACAATAATGCAAGTATCTAAAAGGATAACTTACTAGAATCCTTTATCAAGTGCAAGATAATTACTTATTGGATATAAGTAAAAACAAGGGATGAAGTTACCAATTACTTCACTATACTTATTTCATTTATAAAGCTACTTGAACTACCGCTGTTCAAAGTATAATGAGCTTTCAACATTTCATCACATAGATGAGACTACAAGACAAGATTTGAATAGATTAAATCTTTGAAGTATTATTGAAGGAAATGAAGTTATGATATATTTCATTAAGTTCTGATATATATATATCCCCATATATACCTTCTTTATACAGTTCCTGAAAACCTCTGTCATGTAAAGTATGAACAGAGTTTGTAACATCCAATAAATTTTTGGAAGGGAAAAGAATTGTGGCATAAACCCGATATCTTGCTGATCAGGCAAATATACCAATAAGTAACCTTTTCTACTAGTAGATGGACAAATTCCCCACTGGTCATCACCCTGGTGGCAATAGGACCTTATGCTGGACTACCACTCAGCCACTTACGCATTTGATGGACTCCCACTGAGCCACTTACACTATCATGGACGCCCACTGAGCCCATGTTGCTTATGCCGACTCGATAGATGGACTTACTTCCCGAACGTTGGGTAAGTAATCAATTCATTTACCAAAACCGCAACCTTGTTGCGAATATAAAATACACCACAGAGCCGGATCCCTCTGGTTTTGAGCGAGTATTTAAATCCCCTTTAAAAAGGAAGATCTTAAATATATACAAAAAATTGAGTTTTGGGATCCGCTCTAACTTTTGAAAATTATTTTAAGGACTCGAAAACACTTTAAAGAGTGTTTGGAGTAATGCTGATTTAATAAAGTAAATCAGTCCCAATATATTAGAAAATATCTGAATATTATTATTTAAATAATATTCCCATAAAGAATAATCTTTATACAAATAATTGAAGTAGAAGTTGTAAAACTTATACTTGAAACGAGTATTAAATAACCAAAGATATACTTGTACGAAAGTACTATCTTTATTTGAATAATCAAAAATAAGTTTGATTATCGACACCTTATTCTTTTATAAAATAAAGAATATATCTCAGCAAATAATCGGAGTCATAGGTCCTCAAATGAATATCCAAATAATATTCATTAAATAATATAAACTGAGTCATAAGCCCTCGAATGAATATTCAAGTAATATTCATTAAATAATATAAAGTGGGTCATAATTCCTCGAATGAATATTCAAGTAATATTCATTAAATAATATAAAGTTATCGAATAAACCTTATTCGATTAATAGTTTTAAAAACTATTTATATATATATATATATATATATATATATATATATATATATATCATATACTCGAGAACATCTACTCCCGGTTTTTAGGAAAGGGTTCACCTTTGGGTCCCCTATACTCAGGGTATACGCAACTACTGCTTATCTCTAGCATAGGTATTATACAACTAATAAGCATTTGAACCAACAGATATATAAATCAAGAATACGAAACATGCATGCATATATACCATATCACATGCTACAATATATCGCAAGAATTTGCTAATAACAAATATGCATTTATCACAAGATCATGCATATACACATATACATCACAACAACAGTTATACGGGTAGAAAACTTGCCTGAGCGACTGGGGGTTACAAATGGCTCGAGACGAGTCTGGTAACCTATAAACAACATATAAGTTGGAATTAAAGCAAAGTCACTTGTAAATCTATACTTTAACCAAATTAGACTCTAACGCTCGCTTCGCGCTTACTGATTCTCTTAAGTCGCTCGAGTACCCTCGGCTCCACCATTTTTAATAAATTAACCATTACGAGTTTTAAGGCAATTCTTTCGCGAGTGTCTTACCAACTGCCTATTACACTTTAAATAAATGTTTCATACTCCAATTAGTCCTTTAAGGTCTTTAACCTATGTTTCAAAGTAAGGCGAGGGGTAATGGTTCGTTCGCGAAACGTCGTTACTTAAAACGACCGTTTCTCCTAAACCGTACATCAGAATCAAATGAACCACATATCAAAACGAAGCTCATAACATGAACTATCTAAACATGGAAATGGTCAAGACCTAGCAGTGGGTTCACGGGTCCTAATGTTAAGAGCAAAAATAGTCTAAAGTAAATCGGGCATTACGACGGCTATGTTTACGCGATTTCCCAAATTTATACCATTCCAAATCAACCACCAAGCAACCCCAATTCATTCATACAACCAAAATCCATCCATACCGTACTACAACAGCCCCAACACCTCAAGTTCTCCAATTTATGTTATTCTCAAACATGAATTTAAAACTATACTTAAGTCCTTTAACTAATCAATAAGATTTCAACATCCAATTTACTACAACTCCAACCCAAACTCTAAACATGCAAGGATCAAGCTACTCTTTTACCATAACAATCAAGATCATCCTAATATACAAAGTAAAGCTAGGGTTTGGACATGTTATACCTTCCTTGAAGTGATGTGAGTAGGTAGGAAGCCTTAAGAAGCCTTGAGATGTCTTAGGGATGCTTGGATCTTAAAGAAAAAACAAGAAAAATCAAGTTAAAAATCTTGAAATCACTATTCATTATCTTCTTCATTGATTTCTTGGAAGAGATTGAGAATGAATTGGAGGCTTAAACTTATAGGATAGCCATATCTATGCATAAGGAGTACTAGATAATTACCTTACTAATTAAGGAAGCTTGGAACTTGGACTTTGAAATTTCTTCTTCTTGAAATGAAGAAAAGCCGAGAGCAAATGTTGAAGAAGAAAGGAAATGATTTTTGTGTTTGTGATTTGTTTAGCTTAGCTTGGTTGCTTTTGATTTGATTTGATTTTGGTTAATTACCTTATTAACCTTGAAAATTGTGTGGTTAAAAACCAACCACACCTCCTCCCCCCCTATGTCAAGCTTATGTCACCTTTGCTATGTCATCACCCCTTACTTGCCCTCTTCTTATTGGTTTGATGACCTCATCATCCCTAACCTCCTTGATTAACTCCTAATTGTTTGCCTAATGACCGCTGATCTGTTATATGGTTCGCTTAACTTTCGTTCTCGTTTCCCGTTTGAGGGATCATACCCGGGATCTTATTACTTGGGTTTCCTTAACCTTTCTCAATACATTATATTAACCTTTCTCAATACATTATATTCCTTTTATGATCCTCTCTTATAATCCTTTAATTTAAATCCTTTTTATCCTGTTACCTTATACTCAATTCTTTCTGTATCTAGTGGATTTCCGGGAAAAATCAAAGTGTTCGGAATTGGATTCTGACGATCTTTACATACACTTATATACAATATAGAGTACCAATAAAATCTCAGAATATCCATATAAGAACCCCTACATAGTGTGGTATGAAAAGTTTTCTTGTTCAGAAATATCAGCAAAAACACTATTCATAAGGGTTACAAAAAGTTCAAAATTTTGGGGTTATTACAATATCTTAAAACCATGTTCATTAGTTATAGAGATCAAACTTTAACATGTGAAAGATTAACTTCTGAAAATCTTGCTTGCAAAAAGAGGAATGATTATTTAGAAAAAAAGTTAGTCATGTTCCATCAAACTCAGAAAGATAGAGATGATGCTTTCTATGTAAGGGATGAAGTGCTTAAAATGAATGAGTCTCTAAAAGCTGAGTTAGAAAAGGAAAGAGATATTATCAGGACTTGGACTAACTCTAGCAGAATAACTCAGAATTTGTTAAGTAGTGAAAATTGGAAAGAGGGCTTAGGTTATGGAGAGAATAAGAATGATAAAGGAACTGTAGATATTAAGCCTATAGTTGTTAAACAAAAACCAAAGTTAAAACCTGTTAAGTTTGTAGCTGTAAAGTCTGATACTGAGAAATCAGAAGTTAAAAAGGAATTAACTTCTGACAAACTAAAACAGGAAAAGACAACTAAAGTAAACGTAGGCTTAAAGATAAAGAAGCAGCTTACGCATAAGCTGAAAGATGTTAAGAATGCAAACAAGGTAAAATCACCTAGGAAAAATAGGAATGGAAAGGAAGGTGTGAATAAAAGCAATGATTATAAGCCTGTTCCTGATGCTCCTAGAAAAACATGTCATAACTGTGGAAGTTCTAACCATCTGGCTTCTTTTTGCAGGAAGAATAAGAACATAAACTCCTTACCTTCAAAGTCAGGAGTTAAGAGTCAGTCTGATAGATATAAGCCACAAAATCCTTGTTTTCATTGTGGTAGTTTATGGCATTCCATTTATACTTGTAAGGAATATCATAGTTTGTACTATGATTATTATCAAATAAAACCTTCTTTAAAGAAAGTTACCATTGTTCCTTCTAGTGTAAGTTCTGATTCAAAGTCTGATAGTGTAAATTCTGATAAGAAAAATGTTAACATAAACTCTGATGCTAAATCCGCTGCAAATGTTAACAGACTTAATAAGGCCAAAGGATCCAAGCTTGTCTGGGTCCTTAAAACTAATCATTAGTGGTCTTTGTGATTGCAGGGCAATAGGAAAAACATCCTAGTTCTGGATAGTGGATGTTCAGGACATATGACTGGAAATAAAGCCCTACTATCAGACTTTGTGGAGAAGGCTGGCCCAAGTGTTTCTTATGGAGATGGAAACATTGGAAAAACATTGGGATATGGCAATATCAATTTTGGGAATGTCATCATTAAGGAAGTAGCTCTGGTCTCAGGACTTACACAATCTGCTGAGTGTCAGTCAAATCTGTGACAGAGGTTATCATGTGGATTTCTTTGAAGAACACTGTGAAGTTGTAAGTAAATCTACAGGCAAAGTTGTTCTGAAAGGATTCGGGCGTGGTAACATTTATGAAGCCAAGCTTTCAACAAGTACTGATGGTTCTGCAATCTGTCTGATGAGTAGAGCATCAATTGAAGAAAGCTGGAATTGGCACAAGAAACTCTCTCATTTAAATTTCAACAATATAAATGAACTAGTCAAGAAAGATCTTGTGAGAGGACTGCCAAAGTTAGTATTTGCTCCTGATGGCCTTTGTGATTCTTGTCAGAAGGCTAAACAAAGGAAATCCTCATTCAAGAGCAAGACTGAATCATCAATTCTTGAGCCTTATCACCTTCTACATGTTGATCTATTTGGTCCAGTAAATGTCATGTCTATTGCAAAGAAGAAATATGCTATGGTCATAGTGGATGAGTTCACCAGATACACATGGGTGTATTTCTTGCACACAAAAAGTGAAACTGCATCTATCATGATTGATCATGTCAGGGAACTGGATAAATTGGTCAAAGATTCTGTGAAAATAATAAGGAGTGATAATGGTACTGAGTTCAAGAATTTGATAATGGAAGAGTTCTGCAAAAACCATGGAATCAAGCAGGAATTTTCTGCTCCTGGAACTCCACAGCAAAATGGAGTTGTTGAAAGAAAGAATAGAACTCTCATTGAAGCTGCACGTATAATGCTTGATGAAGCAAAGCTTCCAACCTATTTCTGGGCTGAAGCTGTGCAGACTGCTTGTTTTACTCAGAATGCAACACTCATTAACAAGCAAGGAAAGACACCATATGAGATGGTGAAGAAAAAGAAGCCAAATCTGAAGTATTTTCATGTATTTGGATGCAAGTGTTTTGTTCTTAAGACTCATCCTGAACAGCTATCCAAATTTGATCTAAAAGCTGATGAAGGAATCTTTGTTGGATATCCACTTTCCACAAAAGCATTCAGAGTCTATAACTTGAGAACAAGAGTGGTCATAGAATCTATCAATGTCTCTTTTGATGATAAGAAGATTACTGGACTTGAAGATTTCAATGATCATTATCAGCTGAGATTTGAAAATGAAGACTTAAATTCTGATACTGAAAATCCTGACAGTCTAAATCCTGATACTGCAAACTCTAATGGATTAAACTCTGATGTTATAGAAAATGTGGTGACTACGCCAAAGGAAGATGCACCTATGCTGGGGGAGCATATTCAAGATACAATCATATCTCAAGAAGCATCAGAACATACATCTGGCTCTTCAAGTTCTGATTCATCAAGTTCTGATAAGCCAAGTTCTGATAGCATGGATCATGGGGGAGCATCCAGTTCTAGAGAAAACCTTCCATCTGCAAGGAAGTGGACTAAATCACATACACCTAACTTAATTATTGGAAATCCTGATGCAGGTGTTAGAACTAGAACAGCTACTTCAAGTGAATGTCTTTACAATTTTTTTCTTTCTCAGACTGAACCAAAGAAAGTGGAAGAAGCTCTTCAAGATGCTGATTGAGTGCAAGCAATGCAGGAAGAGTTAAATGAATTTGAAAGAAACAAAGTCTGGACCCTAGTGCCAAGACCAAAGAACAGATCTGTTGTTGGTACAAAGTGGGTATTCAGAAATAAAACTGATAGTGATGGCATAATTATAAGGAATAAGGCAAGGTTGGTTGCAAAAGGATATTCTCAACATGAGGGAATTGATTATGATGAAACATTTGCACCAGTTGCTAGATTGGAAGCCATAAGGATATTTTTTGCTTATGCTGCTCACAAAAAGTTTACTTTCTTTCAAATGGATGTGAAAAGTGCTTTTCTCAATGGAGAATTGGAGGAGGAAGTATATGTTGAACAACCTCCAGGCTTTGTAGATTCCAAATATCCAGATTATGTCTACAGGCTTGATAAAGCACTCTATGGCCTTAAGCAAGCTCCAAGAGCATGGTATGAGACTTTAGCTCAGTTTCTTCTGGAAAGTGGATTTAACAGAGGAACCATAGACAAAACACTGATCTACCTCAACCATGGAAAGGACTTACTTCTGGTTCAGATATATGTTGATGATATCATCTTTGGTTCTACAAATGACAGACTTTGCAAGAAGTTTGCCAAACTGATGTAGTCAAGATATTAAATGAGTATGATGGGGGAACTTAGCTATTTTCTGGGCCTTCAATTCAAGCAGAATGAAGAAGGCACTTTTATTTGTCAAACCAAGTACACCAGAAATTTGGTGAAGAAATTTGGAATGCAAGATTGTTCAAGTGCATCCACTCCCATGGCCACTACAACAAAACTGGATAAGGATACTGGTAAATCAGTAGATATTACTGATTACAGAGGTATGATTGGCTATCTACTCTATCTAACTGCTAGTAGACCTGATATCATGTATGCTACCTATCTTTGTGCAAGATTTCAAGCAGATTCAAGAGAACCTCACTTAACAGCTGTGAAAAGGATTTTCAAATATCTTAAGGGAACAGCTGATCTGGGATTGTGGTATCCCAGAGAATCAGATTTTAAACTAATAGGTTACTCAGATGCAGATTTTGCAGGTTGCAAAATTGACAGGAAAAGCACAAGTGGAAGCTGCCAATTTCTTGGAGGCAGTTTGGTTTCTTGGTTAGTAAGAAACAAAAGTCAATTTCCACATCAACTGCAGAAGCAGAGTACATTACTGCAGAAAGCTGTTGTGCACAGATTCTTTGGATGAAGAATCAGTTACTGGATTATGGGTTAACATATTATAAAATCCCTATTTACTGTGATAATCAAAGTGCTATTGTTATGACAGGTAATCCAGTTCAACACTCAATGACAAAGCACATCAACATTAGGTACCATTTCATAAGGGAACATGTGGATGAAGGTACAGTAGAATTGCACTTTGTTCCAACAGATCAACAACTAGCAGATATCTTCACAAAACCACTGTGTGAAGCTACTTTTACAAGATTGGTAAATGGACTTGGAATGGTTTCAGGTTCTTTCTCTAAATCTGCTTAGTTTTGTTCTGGTGCATCAGACTTTATGATCAGTATTTACAGAAATTACTCTCTTTGTGTATTCTGTGCTTAATTGAAAATTGCTTAAGTACTAATTGTTATCTGATATGAATTTCTAAACTCTGATAGTGATATGACTATTTCTGTGACTATTCAATCCTATGAGGATAACTGTGCTAGATGCTGACCTAGTAGTCTTCAATATACTAGAGATCCCATGTTAGAAGTAATTATTTATGTGGAAATCCATTGACAGAAGCAAATTCTGATATTGAGCTTAGTTAAGTTTACTTTGTCTATCTTATTACTATGTTAAAAACTAGAAGAATGCTTCTCATCTGTTAAGTTCTGATGTTAATAAATCTGTTGAATGTACTAAGTGCTGATAAACCTCTCTTATCAAAAGAAAAAGGAAAAAAAAAAGAAATAAAAATCAGGTACTCCTTTGAGGTCTAGAGTAAAAATGTGGAAGGGACGACCCAAGTGCATTGCTGGTATTAAGTAATATGCATCAGAAAAGCAAAATATTTTTCTTGGTGACTTTTCACACTCTATGATTACTGGAGAAATACTCTGATAATAGCATAAATTCTGATAAGCAATCGTGACTCACTTACACTGAGAAGCCACTGCAAAATGGAATTTAAAAAGATGCACAAAATTAGCACAAGACAATTGAGGTGGACTCATGCATGAACTCATTCAATAGTAGGCTTCAGAATAATGACAGATTTTAAGTAAAGGATTAGTTATGCCTTATTTCTAAGATGTACTGAAGTGAATCAGACTTTACTCTTTGTCTGATATTTAGCTTAATGCACACACTAACACTCCATATGAATGATGAAAATTACTGTGGTGATCCATGCTGTTGTAGCTGAACAGTTTATGTGTCAGATTGCATAAATTCTGAGGACAGGTTCTGATGGAAGTTCTGATGATTAAGTTCTGAAAAACTGAAATCAGAATTTGTATGAAGAATCACAGAGATAGGCATTCATTTTTCGAGTTAAGAAATCATGCTCTGATGACTGTTAAGTTCTGATATAAGTCTTAGTTCTGATATTAAATTCTGATCCTTTACTTGGCTTATTTGTGGTTACAATTTGAAACAGTCTCCTTTTCAATCAGAATACGTTTGGGTAGAATATTAACAGTCAATCTAATTAGGGTTAGTAGAACACGTACATGCACAGTATTTTTTTTTACTTGTTTGTTGTGCGCATTAAACCCTGTTTTACTTTTCCAATGACTATTTTTTTTTCTTCTTCCAAGTCTAGGGAGACGGGGTAGAATTATTTCTACCTGTCAGCATTAAATTTCCTTGCGTCTCCTGGAATTCTCTTGCCTATATAAACCAACACTTCACATCGACCTACACATCATTTCTTTTCTCACATACTCACTCTCCTTTCCTTCATACCAACACAAACATGGTCAACTACAATATGTTTTTGAACTATGAGACCTTCAACATGGAGCTGAGCTGTGAGGCATGGCAGCAGGAATGGCACGTAACTGTCATTCCTGATGAGATTTGGGACTCGGTTCCCCAGGAGGTTCTCACACACCTCCTGTTCTTTTACAAGGATTACCATCGCCATCTGGAGCGATTGGAGGAAGAACGGCTGGAAGCTCTCCGCCAACAAGAGCGAATCATTCGACTCGCTATTATTTTTATAGAGAGTCGGAAGAAGAAATTATTTATTTTCTTCTTCCTGTTTTTCTTCATCGTCAGCTTTGTCCGGCTTTTTAGCCAAGGACAAAAGCTGTTGATGTTAGGTTTAGAAGCTTAGGACAGTCTTGTAATGCTCTGATGTAATTTAAATTTCATGAATATATTCTCTTAATATATTAATGGAATTTCTGATTTTTGCAAGATTTTGTCTCTGAGATGTTTGAAATTTAACTGCACTGTTAAATCCTGATATATCCATGTTCTGATGATCATTTTAATCATTAATTTAAATTAAGTTCTGATTTTAAAATATCAGTACTTGTTTACTTGATCTATTTTGGTCATTCTCACACTTGAAATTTATATTCAGAATATTGGTTTTGCAGTGCAAATAATTGAATAAGTGGGAACAATTTAAATTTTGAATTAAAACCGACTTACCTCAATTAATGGGATTACTGGGTAAGTGGAACGGTTTTTCCTTGAAAAACTGCATGTGATAAGTAATGATTACTGTTTTCCCATGCCCATTAACTATTCATTATTGCTGCATGTCTGACAGGTGACCAACAGTTATATTTTTTTAACCATGTATAAGTAAGAGAGAGAGAAGATTATACAATCTTTTATTTACTTTTACACTTTATCTCTCTTTCTTCACTTTTACTATCTCTCATCTCCTGAAGTTTGTTTTTCATACAGACATTTTATCAAACACATTACAGGCACTCTCAATTTTCAATTTTTCTCATGGCACCTAAGGATTTGATCATTGATGGAGCTAAGTTCGTTCCAAATAACTATGCTGTAATTCTCAATCATGATGAAGCTCCGTCTGAGTTGCATTTTGTGCAAGATCTTCTTGCACACAGTGAAATTGGGTATGCATTGACCCAACCTTCAGTCTTTTCAAGCCAACAAGTTCTGACGTTTTGGCGGACTGGGCATTTTGATAATGGTGGTGCAACTGGTACTCCCAGTATTGTTTTTGAAGTGGATGATTCTGAACATGTGGTAACTCCTGGTACAATTCGCAAGGCCTTACATTTACCAGAAGGCTGTATTTTTTCAACACCGGACGAATCAGCTCTACAAGAGTTAATGGACAGTTTGGGGTATGAAAGGAGTTTGGCTAAGCTTGGACAGTTGAAACGGGCACATATCAGAAAGGAATGGAGCTTCTTCTTCGACTGCATCACTAAAGCCTTCAAGAATAAGTGTTCCAACTTTGATGTCATTCCAATAATGAGTCAACACATCGGGTATGCTATTATTAACCAAACTCATTTTGATTTTGCAAGTGCTGTGATAGGTTTTATTGGGGATAGGATGACAGAGGATAGGAATGTTGTCTACTTTGCTAGATTCTGTCAGCTTATATATAATTTCTGTTGTGCTGATGAACCCCAACCTACTTATATCCACCTTTTAAACTTGCAAAACGAGCCTTTAATGACTTGGTAAATGCTGACCTTAAGAAAACTGTGGTTAGACCTTTACAGATTCCTCAGTCTGTAAAACAGATCTTGGTAAATGCTGATCCTGAAACCTATAGATCTGTTTATCCTGATGTACAACCCACCACTACATCCCAAACACCACAGCAACCATCAGAACATACTACTCATACATCTATACCTCAACCCTCCCTCAGAACATATCTCAAATCATATCTCACACCTTCACAGACAGCTCAACCTTCATCCTCATCATCTACTGTGAAGCCTTCATCTTCCAAGCCCAAGAGGACAAAGACTGTTCCTCAAACACCACAGAAGAGAAGGAGGATTGTTCTGAGAGATGAGTCTGATAGTGAGGAACAAGTTTCTGCATCAGAACCTGTTGTTACAGAAGCTGAGAAGGTTCCTTCTCAGAAGGATTCTGGAATTGGGGGATCTAAGCTTCTCAAAAGGCTTAGAAGAATGACTTCTGCTGAACCTCCCAAGGAATCCCCACCTTCAAAGAGATACAAGAAACAGAGAGCTAAAAGGCCAGCTTCAGATGATGAGGAAGTAGCAGCTAAGGAAGGAGATCAGGATTCTCTGATCTCAAAAGAACCAGAATTTGCTGAAGCTACTGCATCTCCTTCTTCATTGTCCCCAACTCAAGAAGCTGCTACAGACAAGGTAAACACACCATCTGTATCTCCTGTACATGAAACTGTATCTCCTGTAGACCCAGGCACAAGTGCTGAAATTGATATTCACAACCTGGTTGTGCCTGAGGTTCTCTACTTAGAAGCTCCAACAACAATTCATCCATTAACAACACATGTTACTGATGCTACTCAAACTCCAGAATTGTCTACTAACCTTCTCTGCATCTAGATGTTAATCAGAATATAGGTGAGCATCAGGATATGGCTGTTGATCAGAACTTGAAACCAGATCAGCACTTAGAGGATGATGCTGAAGCCTCAATTGCTTCTCATACTGTTGTTTTATCAGAAGATGCTAATTCTGTAAGTTTTGATGCTGCAAATGTTGATGATACTGGTGATGCTGCTCCAAATGCAGATGCTGATGAAGCAGGTCCTTCAGGACATGCACCTCAACAAACTATTCATAAATCTGAACTAGTTAAAAAGTTTGTTACAAGAGAAGCACTAGTACCTTGGAGTGAAACTCCTAGAGGACAGGAGTGGACTAAGGAATGGAACTCAGTTACCTTTATTCCATCTGAAAAGATTCTTGCTGAGCACTTGGCAAAAACTGATGAGCTGTTCATTAATGATGATTTCAAGACACAGTTTCGGGTCACTGCATTGAGTACTAGACATCTTCAAGGTCTCCATTCAACAACTCATGAAGAGTTACATAAAATTCAGGAAGAATTGCTCAAGCAAGAAACATTTAAGAAACTTGAAAAGAAAAATTTCTTTAAACCTACCTTTGACAGAGTTGCTTACATTGAGAAGACCCAAAAGAAGCAACAGTCTCAGATTGATGATATTTTGAAAAATCAAGCTTCTCAGCAATCTCAATTCGATGAAATCCAAGCCTCAGTGGAATCGCTTGTCTCTCTTCTCTTACCTGCTGATGCCAAAAAGGGGGAGAAAATAATTAAGTCCAAATGCAAAACTGATCAGACACTGAAGGGGAAGGATGATGAAAAAGATGACTAGGGAAACTCTGGAATGGGTGGAGGTCATGGTCAAGATAGAAGTTTCTCATCAAGAAGAGCTGGAATTACATGTCACGGGACAAGTTCTGATGCTGGAAAAAGAATTACTTCTGCTACTGGTAAAAGGATAAGTTCTGATGAACTTTTGGATCTTGATGAAGAAATGTCAAGACAGTTATTTCTTAAGGAAAATCCAGGAATGGACTTGGAGAGTCTAACGGAAGAAGAAGTTAGACTTAAATCAGAAAAAGTCAAATCTAAATCTGAAGCTTCTATTGGTAAAAAGAAACTTCCAAAATTCAAAGCCATTGTGATAAAAGAAAGGACAAATCCTGAACCAACCAAAGCTAAATCACAATTGCAGATAGATCTAAGGTCCAAGGGCAAAGAGAAAGTTGGTGAACCTATCAAGGTTTATGTGCCTCCCTGTGGATGAAGAAATTACTGTTGAAGATGCTGATCATGCTCTGACTTCAAAAAAATTTTCTAAGACAACCTCTGACATGGCTCAAGTTATTCAGAGTAAAGATAGAGTTAGTTCTGATATCTCAAAGAAGCAAGTAACCTCTGACATAGCTCAAGTTAACTTGATATCAGAAGATAAATTAAAGGAAACCTCTGACACTGCTCATGTTAAACCTTCAAAGATACTCCTACCAAGATTCACCAAAGCAAAACAAACTCAACCTTTGAAGACTGCTGTAAGTGGTTTTGAAGCAATAGTGGTTACTGGAAAGGAAGCAAGAGATAAAACTGGATTGGGAAGTGCTGATGAAAGAAGAATACAGAACACAACCAATGATCCAACTTCCTTAAGTGAACCAGGTATTGGAGCAACTCCTGAAAGATTGAATCAACTAGAATCTGTACAGATGGTTTACCATACCTACTTGAAAGAACACATCTTGTTGTACTTCATGACAGATGGTAGGGTTTATCATATAAGGGAAAATGCCATTCCACTGAAGTATTTTGAAGAACTGGAACATGTATTATTCTTACTTCAAGTGAATGACAAAATAACAGAAAGTGCTGCAAACAATTTGAAGAATCAGATTCAGAGACAGAAAAGGCTTTATTCTGTTAAGTCTGACAGCACATATCTTCCAAACTACAGAGATCACAAAGGTGATTTTGTTGAGATGAAGCCTAACTCTGCTAAGATTATAACTACCTTTCTGGGTTACTAGGCTGTGGAATTCAATCTTGAGTCTGACAAGGCATATTTGATGAGACTGGATTAGGACATGAAGAAAGCTAAAATTAATGATCTCAGGGCTGCAATCTTTCAAACTGGTGAAGATTCTGCATAACTTAAAGATGCTAAAAGGAGGATGATTGATGAACTCAGATATGCTGAGAGATGTTTGTTGAAGAACTATCTCAGAACAACTCCTGACATCAGAGAGATTAGAAGATGAAGCCAAGTCAAGATCTACAACTGCTCAAATTCTGATATGAATACAGACTGAAGTTGTTATCAGAAGTTAAAATTGGTAAAGCTTTAAGGACTATAAGTTGTAGTTATCTAGTCAAATTCTCATGCATTTATACTTAATGTTTTTGACATCATCAAATATCTGTTAACTTGTATATTATGCTAATTTACAAGTTGGGGGAGATTGTTAGATATATTTGATAATGTCATGACTAATGTGATTTATGTTTAGTTTACAGATCTTACTTAAACAGGACAAATCAGTACTTAACTGAAATCAGCACTTATACTGAAGTCAGAACTTAAGTTATCAGTACTTAAGGTTCAGAATATATTTATCAGAAGATAATATCAGGACTTAAAGGAAACGTTCAGATAAGGAAAGGAGCTGGTTTACAGGAAGAGAAGATCGAGACAAAACATCAGAAGAGATATGCATGAAGAAGGAATTCTATGAAGAATAGAATACTTGGAAGAAAAGATATCTGATTGATATATTTTAGGAAGCAGAATTATATTCCACATTAATTAGCTATTATCTTGTAACTATGTAGTATATAAACACAGACATAGGGTTTACACTATAAGTGTTATCATTATCGAGAAGATTATTCATTGAAACCCTAGCAGCTCTCGTGATATTTGTTCATCACTGAGAGAGGACAGTTCCATACTGTAATAGAGTTTATTGTTTTGAATAAAGTTTATTTTCTGTTACTTGAGTTATTAAAGTTCGATTTGATTGTGCTATACACTGTATTCACCCCCCTCTACAGTGTGTGTGACCTAACAATAGGGATACTTGCCTTTGGTATTTAGTAGTTAGTCACACTCGCAGTAACATAAACATCTAAGTCTGACATCTCAAGACATCACCGTCTTTCTATTTCAACAATTCACTGTCATACTGCTCCTGCGATTGCTAAAAGCCAGATATCCAATACCATTCCATCTCATTCTTTATCCAACGTCTTGTCCTGATCAACTCGAATGATCCGCATCTATAATTAAAAGATATAATTTTAATTGTCTAAACGATAATTCCTTGACGAACTGCGCGTCAAAACCCTATTGTCTACCCATACGATAACCCGCACATAATTAAAATAGTCAAACACAAGACTCTTGACTCATGTACGCACGTAATTCACATAGCAGTTAAACACATAACTCACGTATCACATAATTCATATCACACATACCTCGGTTCGTCAAAAGGTTCGACTCGGTATGTTTAAAACTGAAATTGGGTCAAAAATACGATTTATCGATCAATAATCGACTCAGAATGATTAACAAATCAAACGACCTTGCAACACAAAAGAAATTAGGTCTCAAAAGTATTTTTATTGATAGCGGAATATTTTTCTGAGTCTAGACACGTTTGTTTCGTATTAAATGGACGAATAGTTCATCTCCTATGAATAAAATAAGAATAATTAAATTCATAATAATATTAATTGAATATTCAATATCTTTATATAATTTTAAAAGCTCAAAATAATTTTAAAATATTATTCGGCTCAATTATAAATAATTACACTTTATTCAACTATTTATAAATAAAATTAATCGATTAAATGAATTAATCAATTAATTAAATGGATAAATAATTAATCAAAACAAATTATAAATAATTAAATCAAAATATGATTTTCAAAATAATACAAAGATAATAATTTGAAATCGAAATAAATAATTTAGAAAAAATTTCGAAATAACGTCTTTGTAAAACGGACTTTTCCCGGGGTCATAACCCCTCAAAATCAATCCCAAATAATACAATCCAACTATACTCTAATCAAATTTATAAATTTAAAACATACAATAATTTATATTTGCACCTATAAACACGCGAGAACTGAAAAACATGGCCACCTTAACCAAAACTCGGTCCAAAAGTGACTTCTCCAACAATTTCTAAAAATTATGAAATAAATATATAAACACCAACATGCTATAATATACACAAGTACGAAGGCGGAATTTCGGAATCGTTACCCAAAAAAAATTTTGATCACCCCGAAGAGAATATCTGATGTCTGGAAAATATCTCCAGAAAAATCTGGAATTAATAGCCATAGACATATACACGCTGAGATGCCATGTGGAGTAATCAACACCGTCAAACTCATTTTCTATGCCCCGAAAATAAATTAAAAAGGAAAATACACTCTCCAAATTTTCTTCTCAAAACCTTAAAATATATACCTTTGCGTAGGTATCGAAGCGCTGATCGTTTATATATATAACAATTGAAATTTGGATGGACGGGTTGTAAGATATGAATTTTTGAAAATTAAAAATATAAAAATATACGATACACAGGAGAGACAGAAGAGGGAGAAGGAAACAGGAGGGGGTGAAAACAAAATGAGAATGGGTGTGGGTGCGGGTAAACAAATAAGGGGGCTGGGTAGATTAGCTTGCACATTTTTGTTTTTTTTTTGTTTTTCTTTTAACTAAAAATCAGTACAATATTTAAACAATTAGCCCAAAATTAATAATTAGCGGGGAATAATATTTAATCTAATAAATATAAAATATATACCAAAATTTCCTATAAATTACGAATATTCTAAAAATGTAAAAATATAATATATTTGAAAGTCTCATGATTTATAATAAATGAAAATACAATTTTTGTGGGGTTTGACGTCCCGATAAGGGCCTGATCCGATAATTTTAATAAAACCGAAATACTTCTAAAATTCTTGGAATATTTAAAAAATAACAAAATAAATTTTTTATAATTTTTAAAACATTTATAAATCGCGCGTCATATTCGCATTTACGATTTAACGAACAAACGTGCTTGTAAATATGACCCGAAAAATTTCCGAAATAATTTTAAAATTCTCGAAATATTCAAATACTAATAAATATAAGTTTCATGATTTTTGAAACATTGTGAAATTTAATACTGAATTTACACTTATATATCGGATCCAAAAATAGATTACTTAGCCGCTAAGTAGCTATAACAACGATATAATTTAATACCAGATTTGGATAATTATCAAAACCAAACTTCTTATAAAACACCCCTATGAGAAAATAATGTAAAAATATCCCGTCTCTCGAGAATACGAGTTTTATTGATCTACCGAAATGATTATTGTATCGAAAATTTTGCGCCGGGACGCGCACGGGTCAAACCGTAATCCGGATCGAAAAAGTCAAAACACGGAAAATGTCCGGAATTATTAGATTAGGTTAGGAAGGAGTTTTCCGAAGAGTTTGGGGTTGTAAAAACGCAAAAACGGTTGAAGTTGGAGGTTTCCCGGCTTTATAAAATAGTTTTATAATTACTCAGAAAATAATTATCACATCTATAAATCCTTTTAAAATCATATAACAATCCAAAAATTACCAGAAAAATACCACAATTATCTATACTTTTTTTTGGATATATAAAAATTAAAATACTTACACTTTATCACATATAAACACCCAAATATAAATATCAATCATCAGATGATTCACCAAAATTCCTATAATAATCATATAATAATTATTTACTGATAAAAATAATTACACGATATTTCCCGAATATTACAAAACAATTTCAATTTACCGATATCAATAAGATCGGCTTTCAAATAACTTTTGAAAACAAGGATCGATATAACACTTAACAATTAGCACATTACCATTTAATAACACAAACTCGTCAAATAAGAATAAAATATCCACCATTTTATTCCTTCTAAATCAGAAAAGCACATATATATATTCGAATAATAATTATAATAATTCTAATAATACGGAATATTACATGTTTTTCTTGAAAAACTGCATGTGCACGTTAATTATTGCTTATTTCTCGTGCCCACTAACTCTGCTTTAACTATTTAATGGCTGACAGGTGTACAAGTGTCTGTTTTACTTCTAAAAAGGACTGTTGAGTGGAGAGAGTTTATATATGGGACTTAAAAGATTTTCTAATCTTTTACCTACTTTTCTATTCTTAATCTCTCTTATTCTCTCTCTCTCTAATATTCTTTGAAGCTTTTTCATACATCACTTTTATCAAACACCTTGTGCACAATATATTTTCTCGCTTATTTCTTACAGAAATAGCACCAAAAGATGTTATTTTCAATGGAGGTAAGTTTGTTCCTAACAACTACTCAGCTATTCTCTCTAAGGATGAAGCTCCATCAGAACTTCACTTCATCAAAGACTTTTTGTCTCGAAGTGAAATAGGTTATGCACTGACTCAACCAGACACAATCTCAGGGACTCAAGTGCTGGAGTTCTGGAGGTAAGCAGTTTATGATGATGGTGGTGTCAATGGGTCTCCAAGTATTGTATTTACAACATGGGAGGATGCCCATGTGGTGACTTTCGCCACATTTCTACAAGCACTCCATCTGCCAGAAAACTGCACATATTCAATAGTTGAAGAGCCAGCTCTTTAACAGCTAATGGCCAATCTGGGTTATGAGAAAACTCTGGCGAAGCTGGGACAGTTGAAGCGACCCAACATAAGGAGGGAATGGAGTTTCTTCTTCGACTGCATCACCGGGACTTTTGCAAATAAGTGTTCAAATTTTGATGCAATCCCAATTCTCAGTCAATAAATCGGGTATGCTCTAATTAATCAAACTCATTTTGATTATGCAAGTGCTATTTTAGGCTTTATTGGGGATATGATGATAGAAGATAGAAACACTGTATATTTTGCTAGATTCTGTCAACTTATTTACAGTTTTTGTAACTCTGATGCACCCCAATTAGCTAGTGAGTTAATTGAACCATTTAAGCTAGATAAGAGAGCTTTTACTGACTTATTATCTACTGATAATAAGAAAACTATTTTGAGACCCCTCCAAATTCCAATTTCAGTCAAACAGTTTTTGGTAAATTCTGATTCAACAACATACATTGCCTTATATCTTGCTGTACAACCATCCCAACCTCCATCAGAACCTCTAACCACTACACAACCAACCACTTCTCAACCACAACCTACCATCAGGACATATTTTAAACCAACACAGTCATCTCAACCTCAACCATCAGCAGATACCATCAGACCTTCACCTTCCAGGCCAAAAAGGGCAAAGTCTGTTCCTCAATCTCCAAAAAAGAGAAGAAAGATGATTCTTAGGGATGAATCTGATGATGAGGAGGAAGCACAGGTTCATGCATCAGAACCTGTGACAGTTGAAGCTGAGAATGTCACTTCTCAGAAAGAAACTGCAGCTCAAGATTCTGATTCCTTGAAAAGAAAGAGAAATATAAGTTCTGATGCTGCTAAAGCAACTCCTTCATTGGCAAGGAGATTGAAGAAAATGAGGGCTAAGAGGCATTTGGCTAAGCCTCCATCAGAACATACTGAAGAAGCTGAGGATGGTGACCAGGAATCTCTGATCTCAAAAGAGCCAATTATCATTGAATCTCTGCCACCTCCAGCTAAAGACAAAGACATTGTACCGAATACAGTGGTTACACCTCCTGTTTTTCCTCTTCATGAAGATGTTACAGTTGAAGATTCAGGCTTAAGTCCTGAAATTGACATCAATAGGTGGCACATTCCTTCTATTCTGTATTTGGAAGCTCCTACAGCAGCTCAGACATCTCCAACTCATTCTCCAGTCTTAAATGTTGATGCTGAGATACCATCTACACCAATTCTCGATCAAGAACCTGAAGATCAGAATTTAGATGAAATTGAATTAGAAACTCCGATAGCCTCACATACTGTTGTGTTATCAAAGGATAATGAGTCTTCATCAAGCTCTGGAGATAGTGTCTCAGTACATATTCCAGCTCCCGTACTTGGAAATGAAGCATTGGTCAAGAAATTTGTTGAACAGGATGCTCTTGTACCTTGGGATGAAACTCATAGAGGAGTAGAGTGGCCCAAGAAGTGTAATGATTCTGATTTCATTCCAAGCTCTAAAGTTCTGACAGAGCACATTGCTAAAGCTGATGAACTTGTGATAAATTCTGATATCAAGACACAGCTCAAGATCACTGCTCTATCTACCAAGAACCTTCAAGGTCTTCACAAACAAACTCAAGAAAAGGTTGATAAGCTTCTTGAAAAAGCTGAAAAGCTAGATACGAAGACCAAGCTTGACAAAAAGAGGTTTATCAGACCTATTTCTGAAAAGGTAGAAGCAATTGAAAAATCTCAAGAGAAGCAACATGCCCAAATCTCTGAGGTCCTGGCTAATCAAGCTTCTCAACAGGCTCAATTGAATGATATTCAATCTTCAGTGGAACTTCTTCTCTCACTCCTACTATCAGATGATGCCAAAAGGGGGATAAGATAGTTAAGTCTAAATGCTCTAATGATCAAATACTGAAGAAGAAAGATTATGAAGCTGATGACCAGGGAAACCCTAGCAAGGGTAGAGGTCAAGTTCAAAGTAAAGGGCAGAGCAACAAGGTTTCTTCAAGGAAACTAATTACTGAAGCAAGCAAATCTTCTAGTCAAAAGAAGACAAGTTCTGAAGCTGCTCAAACTCAAAATCTGATAGCAAGTACTAATACTCAAAATCTGATATCAAGTTCTGATGAGCAAAGTCTGATGACAAAGCCTGATGTTTTGATACAGGGTGGAAGTCAAGATTCTCAAAAGTTCATCCAAACTCTGAAACTCAAGGGAAAGCAGACTATTGTCTACTACAAGGATCCCAAGATTCAGACACTTGATGAGGAAATTGCTAGAAGATTAATTCTGAAGCATAATCCAGGAATGGATTTAGAAAATCTCAAGGAGGAAGAAGCTAGATTTAAAGCTGAAAAGACAAATCTAAAGCCAAAAGCTTCTGTTGCAAAGAAACCTCCAAGGCCTAGGGTAAAAGGCATTGTGATCAAGGAGAAGTCATAAACTGAGGCATCTAAAGCCAAGACTTGATCACAATCTGAGATTGATCCCAAAGACAAAGGAAAGGGAAAAGTTGATGAACCAACCAAGCCACTGGAGATGAAAATTCCTCAAATCCTGATGAAACCAATATGCAAAATGGTTCAAGTTACTGATGATATTCTTGCTGAAGATAAAGATGTTCAAACTCTGAAAAGAAGGAAGATTTCTGAAGAATCAAAGACAACCTCTGACAAGGCTCAAGTTGTTCAGAGTGAAAAATTGCAAGTTACAATGGAAACAACAAGTTCTGATAAAATCATCAAGACATTAACCTCTGACAGTGCTCAAGTTGATTTAGACAAGATGGAAGTAGCTGATAAAAAGAAACTTCTATGGAAAAATGTCAAACCATCAGATCCAAAGAAAAGCCAATTGCTGTCTACTTTCATGACTATTGGGTTAAATTCTAGAGAACCAAGAGACAGAGCTGGGCTAGGTTCTCATGAAGCTAAGATCATGACAGGACATGAAGTTGCTACTAGAGATCCATTTATATTGACTGACAGACCTCTTGAAGATGTTACACAGAAATACCTTGATAAGGTTATCTCTGTTCAAGTGGTACTGGATGTTCATGACAAGCACAATGTCAAGGAAAATCTGATTCTATTTCTTGAAAATGGAAGGACATATCAAATGTCAGAATCAGATGTGCTAAATAAATCACTAAAAGAACTTCAATTATTTCATTACCTTTTAGAGGTAAAGTCTGATATTACCAGGAGATGGTCAAAGTTCATATTGAAGACCATCAGAGATAAAGCAAGAATTTATGGTTCAAGAGTTACAGAATTCATTCCTAATACTGTTGATGATGATGAAAGTGAGATTCCTATGAAGAAGAATTCTGCTAAGCTTGAAGTGTTACTGAATGAGAAATGTATGTGCTATAATGAAGATTCTTCTCATCCTAGGGTAATAAGACTGAATGATGGTTTAGAAAGAAACCATATCTCTGCTTTAAGGACTACAATCTACCAGATTGAAAGTCAGAATGAAGAGATGAAGCAAGTCAAGACTACAATATCTCAAGTCCTGAGGATTAAAGAAGAAAAGCTGATATCA
Source organism: Apium graveolens (assembly GCF_009905375.1). Lineage (NCBI taxonomy): Eukaryota > Viridiplantae > Streptophyta > Magnoliopsida > Apiales > Apiaceae > Apium > Apium graveolens. The sequence continues at coordinate 136,686,339 of NC_133648.1, read as the reverse complement.
AGCTTTGTCAAGAATCATTTTAGATTCAGATTGACTCCGTGAGATTGGTAAAAGCTACAAGGACTGTAAGTTGTAGTTAGTTATCTAGTTAAACTCTTTTGCATTTGTACTTAAATTTTTTTGACATCATCAAATCTATTAACTTGTATATTTTGCATAATTTACAAGTTGTGGGAGATTGTTAGGTATATTTGAGATGTCATGTTTAATATGATTCATGTTTAGTTTTCAAATCTTAACAAACAAGACATATCAGGACATACTGGAATCAGGACTTACTGGAAGTCAGAACTTAATATCAGAACTTAAGGTCATATCAGAACTTAAGTGCGGAAAGACTTTCATATAAGGAAGGAAGCTGATTTACAGTAGAAGATCGAGACTAAAACAAAAGAAGATACACATGGAAAGAGTTAGAAGACTGGAAGACTTGTAGAAGATATCTGATTGATATATTTTAGGAGACATAATTGTATTCCATATCAATTAGAAGTTATCTTGTAACTGTGTACTATATAAACATATACTTAGGGTTTACACTATATGTGTTATCATTATCGAGAAGATTATACATTGTAACCTAGCAGCTCTTAGTGATATTTGTTCATTACTGAGAGAGAACAACATTTCTTATTGTAACAGAGTTTATTCAGCATACTTGATCTTTGTTACATACTTGTGTTAAATTGATTTGATTGTATTAACACTGTATTCAACCCCCTTCTACAGTGTTGTGTGACCTAACACTTTTTATCATCAAAAGATACATTGATAGATTCCATGACAACCCTTGTTCTTAAATTGCAGACTCTGAAGGCTTTTGTGGAAAGTGGATATCCAACAAAAATTCCTTTATCAGCTTTTAGATCAAATTTTGACAGCTGTTTAGGATGAGTCTTAAGAACAAAATACTTAGATCCAAATACATGAAAGTATTTCATATTTGGCTTCATTTTCTTCACCATCTCATATGGTGTTTTTCCATGCTTGTTTATGAGTGTAGCATTCTGTGTAAAACAAGCAGTCTGCACAGCTTCAGCCCAAAAGTAGGTTGGTAGCTTTACTTCATCAAGCATAGTTCGTGTAGCTTCAATGAGAGTCCTGTTCTTTCTTTGTACAACTCCATTTTGCTGTGGAGTTCCAGGTGCAGAAAATTCCTGCTTAATTCCTTGCTCTTTGCAGAACTCTTCCATGATTGAATTCTTGAACTCAGTGCCATTATCACTTGTTATTATTTTAATAGAATCTTTGACCAATTTATCCAGCCGTCTGACATGATCAGTTAGAGTAGATGCAGTTTCATTCTTCTTGTGCAAGAAATACACCCAGGTGTATCTTGTGAACTCATCCACTATAACTATAGCATATTTCTTCTTTGAAATTGACATGACATTGACTGGACCAAATAGATCAACATGCAGTAAGTGATAAGGCTCAAAAATTGAGGATTCGGTTTTGCTCTTGAATGGAGATTTTCTTTGTTTTTGCCTTTTAACATGAATCACAAAGGCCATCAGGAGCAAATACTGATTTTGGAAGTCCTCTCACAAGATCTTTCTTTACTAGCTCATTTATGTTGTAGAAATTTAAATGAGAGAGTCTCTTGTGCCAATTCCAGCTTTCTTCAATTGATGCTCTACTCATTAGACAGATTGCAGAACCATCAGTGTTTGTTGAAAGTCTTGCTTCATATATGTTACCATGCCTGTAACCTTTCAGAACCACTTTGCCTGTAGAATTACTTACAACTTCACAGTGTTCTTCAAAGAAATCCACATGATAACCTCTATCACAGATTTGACTCACACTTAGCAGATTGTGTTTAAGTCCTGAGATAAGAGCTACTGATTCAATGATGATATTCCCAAGATTGATATTGCCATATCTCAGAGTTTTTCCCATGTTGCCATCTCCATAAGAAACTCCTGGGCCAGATTTGTCCACAAAGTCTGATAGCAGGGCTTTATTTCCAGTCATATGTCCTGAACATCCACTGTCCAGAACTAGGCTATTTTTCCTGTTGCCCTACAATCACAAAGACTACTATTGGTTAGTTTTAAGGACACATACTTGCTTGGATCCTTTGGCCTTTTTAAGTTTGTTAGCATCTGCAGCGGATTTAGTTTCAGAGTTTATGCTAACATGCTGTTTATCAGAATTTATATCAGACTTTGCATCAGACTTTACACTAGAAGGAATTGCACTAACTTTCTTCAAAGAAGGTTTTATTTGATAATAATCATAGTACAAACTATGATATTCCTTACAAGTATAAATGAAATGCCATAAACTACCACAATGAAAACAAGGATTTTGTGGTTTAAACCTAACAGACTGACTCTTAACTCCTGATCTAGGAGGTAAAGAGTTTATATCTTTATTTTTCCTGCAAAAAGAAGCAAGATGGTTAGAGTTTCCACAGTTATAACATTTCTTTATAGGAGCATTAGGAACATGCATATAATTATTACTTTTATTCACACCTTCCTTTCCATTCCTATTTTTCCTAGCTTCCTTGACCTTGTTCACATTTCTAATCTCTTTCAGCTTATGCTTAAGCTGCTTCTTAGTCATTAAGCCTATGTTTACTTCAGTTGGTTTATCCTGTTTTAATTTGTTAGAAGTTGACTTTTCTTTTAATTCTGTCTTAGAATCTTTCATCTTTTCGAATCAGACATACCAGTTTTTGTTACAAATTTAAAATGATTTACCTTTGGCTTAGCAGTCTGTTTAACATAAATTGGCTCAATTTGCACAGTTCCTTTCTCACTTTTATCATCTCCATAACCTAAGCCCTCTTTCCAGTTTCCACTACTTAGTATATTCTGAGTAGTTCTGCCAGAGTTAGTCCAAGCTCTGATGATCTCTCTTTCCTTTTCTAAATCAGTTTTTAGAGATTCATTCAATTTTAGCACTTCATCTCTAACATACAAAGCCTCATCTCTTTCTTTCTTAGTTTGATGAAGAAAAACTAACTCCTTTTCTATATAGTCATTTCTGTTTTTAAGAGCAAGACTTTCAGATGTTAATCTTTCACATGTTAAAGTCTGATCTCTAAAACCAATAAACATAGTTTTATGGTATAATCTCAACTCAGTAATATCATCAGTATGAAAAGCAAAGTGTTAGTCCCTTAACAATATGACAAGAATTACAGAAGGGGGTTGAATGGAATTCTTGAAACTTTTTCTTGAAATAAAAATGTTCAAACTCAAATATATATATAAGTGTGAATTGATTAGCACAATGCGGAATAGTTACTTAAGTGAATCAAAACACAAGTAATTAAAAACAAGAGTCTTTAAAAACTTTTGGTGGATTTGAATGATTCCACCAGAGATATATATTATATATCGAGAGAACCCTGTGTGCAAAATGCTCAGAGCAGTTTACAAGAATTGAACAACGAAGAATACAGAGAAATGCTAAGGATTCTGCTTACAAATGTTTCTCTGCTTGTTTCTTAGATTCAATATTTTCTTAGTTGCTACTTCTTGGTTTATATATCACCAAGATTACAAAGTAATGAGACAGGATAATAAAACAAAACTATCTAGTCTATTACAATGCTACTTCATTACTCTATTCCAGCATCTTTGAATATCTTCATAATAGCATGGAAATGGCAATGCTTCTTTGTTCTCGAAAACCCAGTTGAATAGGCTACCATATTCCATTTGCATCCACTCGACGCATGTGACTGAGTTGTCACTGTCAACAGATATTTGAATTCTTTATCCGTCGGGTTATTGATCATCCGTCGAGTTATTGATCATCCGTTGGGTTGTTGATCATCCGTCGAATTCATTGTTTGATCATCCGTCGGGTAGCAATCAGACACTAGACTTCATTTCACTTATGTAGAATTACAAGACATCATCTATGTACAATTAATCAACCTATTCTGCATATCTAACTAAAGTCAACATGACTCAAGTACTACTATAGATTTTAAACAATGTGTATGCAGAAATGTGCTTCAGACTTATTATTACATAAGCTACTCATTCGATGGATAATATATGTCATCATCCGTCGGGACTATACTGAGTCATCCGTCGGGACTTTAAATCTTATCCGTCGAGTGCTACATTATTTCACTAAGTAAAATCTACTAAGATGTTTTGTTCATGTAATCATCAAGTGTACAACATATACACAACAATCTCCTCCCATTTATGTCTACTGGAATTGTAGCCATAAATTAAGAGACACTTAATGATAACAAAAATATCTTAACAATACAACTTTAAAAGGAAGTAGATATTAATGAAAAGTGCTTCAACTAACAAAATGTACAAAGTTTTTGCTCACAGTCATTTTCAAGATGCTCCTCTAGCCTGAGCAAATTTATCTAGTTCCTTGAAGGTCTGGATCTCTTTCCAAGATTTCTGTTGTTTTCTTCAATCTGATTTTGGAGCTGCCTGTGGAATTCCAGTTCATCATATTCTGAGAGATTTAGCTTTCCTTGCATTTCCAAAAGAGTCTCATTGCTAGAGATGCTTAATTGGTCTTCTAATCTGAAAAATCTTCTCACTCCTTTGTCATCCATGAACTCCTTCAGCCAGTAGGGCCTTAGATGCACTCTTCTCCCTATGTAGGGGATAATTAGAGTCTTTAGGAGTGCATCTTTGGCTCTAACACTCCTTAGTTCTTCAATCTTGTAACACCCCCAAATCCGGGGTAGGGGATTCGGGTTGTCACGAGTTCCATTTCCCTTATCAATACTTAATCTTAACAGTCAACCAACTACTGAGTACTGTGACCCCACAATATACACACACACACACACCACAAGTTATAGTCTCAGAGATGAATACCAAAAATAACACAAGTCATTTTATTCCATAATTATAAACCGTTACACCTTAAAAGGGTTTCTGAATAATTTACATATTCCTTGCCATTATTACAATTCATACATAAGTCTGGTTCATCAATAGTTGAAAACCTAGCCTATTGGTAGCTCCTACCTCAGCTACGACGGCATCAACGCTTCCAGAAAACTGCGGAACATTTTCTAACCGCTTGCGAATTGGAAGCTTGGTCTTGTTCATCTTTTCTATCTGTTGTTGTGTGATGAAAGAAGAAAGCAAGGGTGAGCAACAAGCCCACCAAAATAATATGTATAATGATTAACAATATATGAGCATTCTCATAGTACTCATGAAAGTCTTGGTCAAAAGAAATGAACCAAGCTGATATCTTAACGTGACCAAGTCGCAAAATATTCAGTATATATATACATATATATACATATACTTTTCACAATATTGAAATCCTCTGACATGTATAACATCCACAGAGTTCCAGTTTATAACTGTATAAAAATATCGTTGCAAGGTGATCTCATATATCTAACCTCGTCTCAACGTTTTTCTGAAAATCTTTGACATGCACAAGGTAATCATTTACTAGATATAAGTTTAAAAGATGAAGTTACAAGATACTCCAATATACTTATATCTTTTCCGAATACTACTTGAACTACCACCGTTCAAGTTATAATTAGTTTTAAAAGTTCATCACATAGATGAGACTACAAGGCATAACTTGTATAGAATCAATCCTTGAAATATCATTCAAAAAAAACGAAGTTACGAGATACTTCATTTGATGGAAACATCATTTTGAAAACTCGACCCTGCCAACACTCAACAATCGCCCAGCCGTAGCCTTTCTATCGAAGTGCTCTGGGTAGTGTTGCAGAAATATCCAACTGGATGATGAACTTATTACGGGAGTTTGCCGCGCCAGGAAGACCACTCACGATGATCAGTCGTAGTAGTGCAACCCCACCAATTTCTACATGTAGAGGAGAACCTGTCGGATTTACTTGTCAACCGAACACTGGACTCCTAAGGAAATGACCGTCTTAGCGGAACTTCCAGGCCAATTGGGCCAATATAATAAGGCTGGGCCGGCGCCACTCGACCACTTACGCCACTCCTAGTTTAGATGAAATCCATGACTCTGAAACCTAAAGCTCGTCCCCACTTTCCCCAAGTAGAAACTTGTTGATACGGCTCCACCAAGAAGTCGTATCTAGTTGGAAAGGAAAACTTACCGATATTTCCCAGGCGATGCCTGTTAATGGATTAACTTGTTCCAAAAATTTTACTTCCCGAGTGTTGGGTAAATAATCAAAAACTCTTTTATCAAAATAGCAACCTTGTTGCGAATATAAAACACACCACAGAGCCGGATCCCTCAGGTTTTGAACGAGTATTTAAATCCCCTTCGAAAGGAAGATCTTAAATATAAAAATGGGTTTTGGGATCCGCCCTAACTTTTATAAATCATTATGAAGACTCGAAAACATTTTTTTAAGAATGTTTGGAGTAATGCTGATTTAATAAAATAAATCAGTCCCAATATATTAGAAAATATCTGAATATTATTATTTAAATAATATTCCCATAAAGAATAATCTTTATAAAAATAATTGAAGTAGAAGTTTTAAAACTTATACTTGAAATGAATAATAAATAACCAAAGATATACTTATACGAAAGTATGATCTTTATTTGAATAATCGAAAATAAGTTTGATTATCGAAACATTATTCTTTAATAAAATAAAGAATATTATTTAATAAATAAGCGGAGTCATAAGTCCTCGAATGAATATTCAAAATAATATTCATTAAATAAAATAAACGGAGTCATAAGTCCTCGAATGAATATTCAACTAATATTCATAATATAAAGTTATCGAATAAACCTTATTCGATTGATAGTTTTAAAAACTATATCCATATATATATATAAATATATACAATATACTTGGGAACATCGACTCCCGGTTTTAGAAAAATGTTCACCTTTGGGTCCCCTATACTAAGGGTATACGCAACTACTGCTTATCTCTAGCATAGGTATTATGCAACTATAAGCATTGAAATCAACAGATAGATAACCAGATTATGAAACAGACATGCATATATATACCATATCAGCATGCTTCAATATATCACAAAATTTGCTAATTAACCAACATGCATCTATCACAAGATAATGCATATACATATATACATCACAACAACAGTATAACGGGTAGAAAACTTGCCTGAGTGTTCCCGGATAGACTTAAGCTTAGAGTGGTTCTGATAACCTATGAACAACAACATAAGTCGGAATTAAACCCCGGTTGCTTAAGAAACTACACTTTAACCAATTAGACCCCTAACATTCGCTTTCGTGCTCAACGATTCACTTAAGTCGCTCGAGTACCCTCAGCTCCACCATTTTTAATAAATTAACCATTAAGAGTTTTAAGGCGATTCTTTCGCGAGTACCTGCCCAACTGCCTAATCCACTTAACATAATTGTTTCATATCCAAATTAGTCATTTAAGGTCCTTAACCAAGGTTTCAAAGTAAGGCGAGGGGAAATGGTTCGTTCGCGAAATGCCGTTACTTACAACGGTCGTTTCTCCTAAACCGTACATCGGATTCAAGCGTACCATATATCAAAATGAAGCTCGTAACATGAACTATCTAATCATGGCAATGGTCAAAACCTAACAGTGAGTTCTCGGATCCTGATGTTATGAACAAAAACAGTCTATGATAATCGGACATTACGACGGCTATGTTTACGCGATTACCAAATTTGTACAACTCCAAATCAATCCACAATCAACCCACAATCAACATTACAACCCAAAATCCCTCCAAACCTCACCACATCAGTCCATTACTTCATGTTTTAACCAACTCATTCAATCACAACAAAAGCTACTAACCATATTAAGGTTCATTAACTAATAACCAAGATTCAACCATCAAAATCTCTACAAACTCAACCAAACTTTAAACAAACAAGCATCATGCTTCACATATACTATATCAATCATAACCATTCCTAAATACTCAAAAATAAAGCTAGGGTTTGGAGTTTATACCTTCTTGAAGCTTCTTAACATGACACAAGAGCTTTGAATGCCTAAAGAACCTTGATCCTTGCTTGTATAACCTTAAACTTTCATAAAAATTCAAGAAAACTAAAGTTATTTTTTGAAAGTTACTATTCACCATCTTCTTCCTTGAATTATTGGAAGAGATTGTGAAGGAATTTGAAGCTTAAACTTATAGGATATCCATATCTATGTACAAGGAACCTTAGATAATTACCTCACTAATTAACAAAGCTTGGAACTAGGATTTGAGTTTTTTTCTTCCTTTGAAATGGACAAAGCCGAGAGCTCTTCTTGAAAATGGAAGTGTTTTGTGTTTTTTGATGTTTTTTATTTGTTTTTGGCTTGGTTGATCCACTTGGTTTGTTAATTAGATTATTACCATGGTAAATTTTGTGTGGTTCACAATCAACCAACAACACACTTCTCTTTTGGTCATGCTTAGGTCATCTTCCCATGTCATCCTCTCACACTTTTCCTCTTCTTGTTGGTGAGATGACATCACTCTCCACTAACCCTTTGATTAACTCCTAATCACTTGGCTAATGATCACTGATCTGTTATACGGTTCGCTTAACTTTTGTTCTCGTTTATCGTTTGAGGGATCATACCCGGGATCTTATTACTTGGGTTCCCTTAACCTTTCTCAATACATTATATTCCTTTGATGATCCTCTCTTATAATCCTTGAATTTAAATCCTTTTAATCATATTACCTTATACTCAATTCTTTCGGTATCTGATGGATTTTCGGGAAAAATCAAAGTGTTCGGATTTGGATTCTGACGATCTTTACATACACTTATATACCACATAGAGTACTAATAATATCCCAGAATATCAATAAAAGAACCACTACATAGTGTGGCATTAAAAGTTTTCTTATTCAGCATAATCAGCAAAACACTATTCATAAGGATTTCAAAAATTCCAAAAATTGGGGTTATTACAGTCTCCCCTCCTTAAAAGGATTCCGTCCCGGAATCAGATAGAAAATGAGTAGGGATACTTTCTTAGCATTGCACTTTCTAACTCTTACATAATTCTCCCACATTGTGGTTCTACCATCAAACTCTGACTAGTTTGATAACTCTTCTCTAAGAATTTGTCCATTTTTGATCTATAACCCTTCCTGGTTGCTCCATGTAGGTTACGTCTGGTTGCATGTCTATGCGCTCATATGCCCCTATTTGTCTGGCATCCGAATTACACTTCCTTAACATTGATACGTGGAACACGTTATGAACTTGCTACATGTTCGGGGGTAGGGCTAGCTCATATGCTAACTTCCCAATACGTCTTAATACCTCAAAGGGTCCAACAGTTCGTAGGCTTAGCTTTCCTTTCTTTTTGAACCTCATCAATCCTTTCCAAGGGATACCTTTAACATTACTAGGTCCCCTATTTCCTATTCTTTGTCCTTTCGTGTTAAATCAACATACTTTTTATGTCCATCTTGGGCTACTACCAGCCGTCCTCTGATTAGATCTATTATATCCTTGGTCCTTTGGACCACTACTGGTCTGAGCATCTTGCGCTCTGCAACATCATCCTATCATAAGGGATATCGACATTGTCTTCCCTCAAGGATCTCATAAGGCGATATCTCAATACTGACATATGATCTATTATCGTAAGAAAACTCAATCCGTGTTAAGTGATCATTCCAATTTCTCTCAAGTCTATTGCACAGACTCTCATCATAGCTTCTAGCATTATAGCTTTTGCTTCTCAATACCCATTCTTTTCTAGTTCGTAGTCCTTACTATCTTCTGTACATAATACTATACTGGTTACACTTTTGCTCGTTAGCATTCTATAACCTTTTAATAATTGCGTCAACCTTAGTATCACGAACGCGTTAGATTCGGAATACCACCGCACTGATACTACTCCTTCCTAGCTGGTTCTATCTTTGAAAACTTGATCCATCGTATAGAATTAAAAGAATTTATTGAGAGATCACTATAATCATGAACACTTGTTATATCGCATAGTTAGTACAGAAGGTGGCCAGCCTTTAGTACTTGACAAGCAATTAAATAACATGTGGTATCCTACTAGGCTCCTATCACACAGATAGATAGTCATTCGACAATACCTCCCCTTCTGGAAGGGTTGTTCTTCTCAACTTACATGAAATGAAAAGAAGAGAAAAGAACGAACTGAAGAGAATTGTATATACGTAAAAATATTGCCATAAAATATTTGGCTTGAAATCTACCTCTGAACTATAGAGGTTTGTCATAGGAGAACAAAACATATACGTATATATCAACATCAAGTATTATAGCATCGTATATCACATGCCTAAATATTTTTTTGCTATTCCGTCCATCATTCTATGGACCCATGCTCTTCCTCGAGCTTATACACAATCACCTTTGAAACTCCCTCGACATCGAAAATCGAATCAGGGATCTCATTCTAGACATCATTGTTACTAGAATTCTATGCTTGCACCGCAACCTTCCTCGTATAATAATACGACTCTCTATTGATAAGAAAGAATAAATATTCAATAGGTAAACAATTGACCTAGTTTTTCTATCAAAGATAACTTATACGTCCACACGACCCGATTAGTGGTACTCAATCTCAACATCCATTCCAATACAACTCTCATGCTTGTAATCAGCTCATTACTCGCCGAATCATTGCTGCATTACAATGGTCCACCACTGACCTACTGTCGTAATTCACTTTCCATGAAATCTTAATATCTAACCATACGGAGTCCATACATGTCGTATAGAATTCTCCTAAGGAGGTAACATAATTACCATTCATGATTCATGAAGAACACTCTAGATCTTGATGTATATACATGACATGAAGCAGATAAAATTGCGAAAGAGTTTCAATCAAAGCAACGATAGCAGGTTAATACCATTCTTAATCATATACCTTCAATTGAAGACTTAACTCGAAGGTTCGTTTAGTTCTTTTTGAAACATGGTCCTGGATTATCCTCAGGATAGTTCCTTCTAAGATAGATAGCCCGCTCATGGCGATTATACGAATTAAACCTTTACAAAACTACTATTACGGTTGGGTATTGCACAGTCATCAGAAGGAATGTCAATCTTCCAAACCATAATACAACCTTCACGGCTTCAACCATCATCACTGTATTTCTCTGGCACGAGCGCCTATAATTATCCTCTTACATTTAAAGTGTCGGCCACCTCTTTGGCCTTTCCTGATAGTAAAATTTCCTTACAATCAATGTCTTTTTAACCACCTCCAACTAAATTTTCTACCTCACTTCAATCACTACTTATGTGAAAATGCTTCTCTTAAGTCCTGGTGAGAAAAAAAAGAAAAAAGAAAAAAAATCACCATTTTTCCATAAGTCATTGCCTTAGTCTTTAGATGTGAACATTGCCACGACTGACTCTCGATCATATTTAGGACGTCTTTTATCTTGGGTCCTTCTTACTTTGACAGTTCTGACCTCCGTTGGTTCAATCTATACTTTCTCATGGTTTAACATGTGCCCCACTTGGCATTATTATAATTACGTCACAATTCCTTTATCAAAATTTCTATTCTTGAGAACTTTGAATATTACCATTCTCCTTGTAAAACTTCTAAGGTTATCCTTGAATCATTCCTCCTGTATTCCCTAGATACAAGGCATATCAAAATACCATTTACTAATACTAGAACCATTGTCTATGTACTTCTGAAAAATTTCTCTACTGATCTTTAAAGGTTGTTATTACCTTAATCCTTTCCAATTCATACTGTCAAAACTCATACCATCCCTATTAAGGGTAAAATGCCAACCTTTATGCATTCCCCTAGGATTCATTTTAAGTTACCGATGTTCTAACCTTAATTCCACCTTTAAAAAGGTACATGCATCCTTCCATGGATAAATCAAGTCATATATCCCTGATAAGGGTGTCTTATTCAATCATTCCCACCTCGATAGTATATGCCTAATTTGGTAACGATAACAAGGATATTCTAGAAGATATTGGTCATGTTCAACGTCAACTTCGTCTTAATAATTCCTTAGTTACTCTTGTTGTTTACCTCAACAGTCATCTCAATATTGGGATATCTCTCATACCTGGCATCTCCCTTTCTGGGTATCATGCCACCGGTCTTACACTTCACATTCTTGAAGGTCACTTCCTTCATCCAATTTTCCTAACTTCCTACTTTCTTGTCTCCTCAGTCTATCCGCGTCTCATTATTTATCCTTCGAACTATCTCAAGGTTTCCTCGAATTCTCCCAACTTAAAGGGGGTACAATATGTACATCTCTTATGCCTTCAACCATTAACTTTAACTCATAGTAAATCATCCTCATCCTGACGATCACATACTTTTCTATTTCTATTACTATGATTCTTTAAGGTTTCCCCATACCCAACTCCCTTATCATTCCTCAAACTCGATTGCCTTTATATTCCTTTCCACTTTAGTCTCTTTTTATTTCCCTTTCTCTTACAATCATTTTATGAACCCACTAATTATTTACTTCAAACATCACGTCGTTCTGGGATTCTTGTACTCCAGACGAATCTTGACAACTTTTACAATCTTAGATTCATAATTCATCATATTCGTCCTCCTTTGTTCTGGCTTTTAAAGCTTTTACACTATCTCCATAACCTTGGAATTTACTTTCTCGGAAAAAATTTGACTGAACTTTAATCAGTTTATCATAACCTCTTGCTCCGTGCCTTTCTTGGTCTTTCACAAGTGGGTGGTCTCTCTCTTAGGAGGGTAAGAGACAAAAATAGTCTTTTATGATTCGTCAATCATTTAGAATCTCAAATGATTCCTGTATTTCCTTTAGCCAGGCTCTTGCCTCGGCTGGGTCAGCTATTCCCTTGGAACTCGAGAGCTTAGCGACTTAAAGGTCCTGAAAGAATTTCACACCACATTGTTTCCTCAAGGTGGTGGTTAGGGGTAAAAGTATAAGTTTTGTTTTAGGCAGGTCCATGGATTGCCCAATAGGAGTACCATCCTGGTTCTTCCTATCTTGCCCGACTTCTATTTTCTCAGTCTAAATATTTCTTCCTACTCCCCATAATTGGGGTCATCTTTTAATTTAAAATCCTCATTTTCCACTTCATTATATTCTGGGTTCCTTATATCTTAATTACGACCTCCCTGATTATCACATTCAAGGTTTGCCCCTAATCTTATTCCTCGTGGGGGCATGATGCTTGGAAATTTTTTGAGAATATCTGGATATTTGTCTTACTTACTTTGCTTAAATCTTTCCCTCGTTCAGTCCTTGCATGATTGCAAATTATGAATTCTCAAGTTCTATAAACTTCATGACACTCTCTTAAGTGTTAACAGCGCAATTAACAATATGAACTTATCAAAAACAAACGGATCTGAACTGAAATTAACGAATATATACTTAACCATTTATTCGAGGGTACAACAACTAAACACATTAAAGGGAATTACATCATTTGATCTGATCGCTTCTATCCCAAAAGTACTACCGTCGATAATCATCTAGTCATTAAAAACTAATCATTCATAACTTAGGCTAATCTTCCAAAAGCGGTGCTGCATGAAATTCTTGTCAGATTGCTCAGACTCTGCACACTATTATGGATCAAGAAATGCGGGCACACACGATATCCCTAACCTGCTCCATTAAAGCGGTGATGAGGTCTAAGATAGTTGCAAGTAGAGCTGGATCAATCTGACCCTCAAGATGGCCTCTAGCTGTAACACGGGTGGTAGCCTCAATCCTTTCCATGCTATAAGCTAATCCTGCCGGAAGTACCCCGCCCTCAATCCTCGGTGCAGTAAGTCGATCCAACAGATCACTCCTAACATTACGGGCCTCAGACAGGCCACCCAAAGTCATATAATAATCGGCGATAAGAGAAGCCTGAGTGGTAGCATCTAGCAGTCTATGGGGTACAGGTGGTGCAGGCCCAGGGGATCCAAATAGATAACCAAGCACGATATTAGGTGACAATGGTGCAGGAGATAAAGGTGGCATTTCCTCAGTAGGTGATGGGCTCTGTACAGGGGAGGGAACAGGAATTGGTGGAACCTCATGGGTGTCTACAGGAACCTCTGGAAGAGGGTCTGATACTGGTGTAATTGGTGCCGTGGAAGGCCCCACTCCTCCTGCCCTCATTAACCTTTGTGCCCTTGGTAACTCTTCATCCTCTAGTGCCACCCTCGCGGCCATTCTTGCTCTGGTAGTCGCCCTGACTACGATCATTAATTCCTCAGCGGTCCTCTCTTCATTCTCGTCAGGATCCTCCACGAGATCCTCCTCAGCAACAATCCCTTCTGGGATAACATCCTCAACTGCAACATTCTCAATATGAATCTCATCCTGTCCCTCATTAGGGTACTCTATTGGATTCACAATTTGATCTCCAACATGTAATAAAACATCCTCATGTTGATGCTCCTGAACCTCAGGGTTCGGTGCCCCGCTGCCCTATACGAGAACGAACTCTGTTACTATCATAATATTTATAAGGGTTCCCGTAAGGGTTTTAACTGTCAGTACTACGTTAGGTAGCCCGACTATGAACTTGGCAAGAGTTCTTATTATTTTTGTGAATTTATTATCTTAACGTCACATCATCTCTGAGGTTTATAACGCTTGGCTCTGATACCACTTCTGTAACACCCCCAAATCCAGGGTCGGGGATTCGGGTTGTCACGAGTTCCATTTCTCTTATCAATACCTAATCTTAACAGTCAACCAACTACTGAGTACTGTGACCCCATAATATACACACACACACACACCACAAGTTATAGTCTCAGAGATGAATACCAAAAATAACACAAGTCATTTTATTCCACAATTATAAACCGTTACACCTTACAATGGTTTCTGAATAATTTACATATTCCTTGCCATTATTACAATTCATATTATACATAAGTCTGGTTCATCAATAGTTGAAAACCTAGCCTATTGGTAGCTCCTACCTCAGCTACGGCGGCATCAACGCTTCCAGAAAACTACGGAACATTTTCTAACCACTTGCGAATTGGAAGCTTGGTCTTGTTCATCTTTTCTATCTGTTGTTGTGGATGAAAGAAGAAAGCAAGGGTGAGCAACAAGGCCACCAAAATAATATGTATAATGATTAACAATATATGAGCATTCTCATAGTACTCATGAAAGTCTTGGTCAAAAGAAATGAACCAAGCTGATATCTTAACGCGACCAAGTCGCAAAATATTTAGTATATATATACATATATATATATACTTTTCACAATATTGAAATCCTCTGACATGTATAACATCCACAGAGTTCCAGTTTATAACTGTATAAAAATATCGTTGCAAGGTGATCTCATATATCTAACCTTGTCTCAACGTTTTACTGAAAATCTTTGACATGCACAAGGTAATCATTTACTAGATATAAGTTTAAAAGATGAAGTTACAAGATACTCCAATATACTTATATCGTTTCCGAATACTACTTGAACTACCACCGTTCAAGTTATAATTAGTTTCAAAAGTTCATCACATAGATGAGACTACAAGGCATAACTTGTATAGAATCAATCCTTGAAATATCATTCAAAAGAAACGAAGTTATGAGATACTTCATTTGATGGAAACATCATTTTGAAAACTCGACCCTGCCAACACTCAACAATCGCCCAGCCGTAGCCTTTCTATCGAAGTGCTCTGAGTAGTGTTGCAGAAATATCCAACTGGATGATGAACTCATTACGGGAGTTTGCCGCGCCAGGAAGACCACTCACGATGATCAATCGCAGTAGTGCAACCCTACCATTTTCTACATGTAGAGGAGAACCTGTCGGATTTACTTGTCAACCGAACACTGGACTCCTAAGGAATGGACCGTCTTAGCGGAACTTCCAGGCCAGTTGGGTCAATATAATAAGGCTGGGCCGGCGCCACTCGACCACTTACGCCACTCCTAGTTCAGATGAAATCAATGACTCTGAAACGTAAAGCTCGTCCCCACTTTCCCCAAGTAGAAACTTGTTGATACGGCTCCACCAAGAAGTCATATCTAGTTCGAAAGGAAAACTTACCGATATTTCCCAGGCGATGCCTGTTAATGGATTAACTTGTTCCAAGAATTTTACTTCCCGAGTGTTGGGTAAGTAATCAAAAACTCTTTTATCAAAATAGCAACCTTGTTGCGAATATAAAACACACCACAGAGCCGGATCCCTCAGGTTTTGAACGAGTATTTAAATCCCCTTCGAAAGGAAGATCTTAAATATAAAAATGGGTTTTGGGATCTGCCCTAACTTTTAAAAATTATTTTAAAGACTCGAAAACATTTTTTTAAGAATTTTTGGAGTAATGCTGATTTAAGAAAATAAATCAGTCCCAATATATTAGAAAATATCTGAATATTATTATTTTAATAATATTCCCATAAAGAATAATCTTTATAAAAATAATTGAAGTAGAAGTTTTAAAACTTATACTTGAAATGAATAATAAATAACCAAAGATATACTTATACGAAAGTATGATCTTTATTAGAATAATCGAAAATAAGTTTGATTATCGAAACATTATTCTTTAATAAAATAAAGAATATTATTTAATAAATAAGCGGAGTTATAAGTCCTCGAATGAATATTCAAAATAATATTCATTAAATAAAATAAACGGAGTCATAAGTCCTCGAATGAATATTCAACTAATATTCATAAAATAAAGTTATTGAATAAACCTTATTCGATTGATAGTTTTGAAAACTATATTCATATATATATATATAAATATATATAATATACTCGGGAACATCGACTCCCGGTTTTAGAAAAATGTTCACCTTTGGGTCCCCTATACTAAGGGTATACGCAACTACTGTTTATCTCTAGCATAGGTATTATGCAACTATAAGCATTGAAATCAACAGATAGATAACCAGATTACGAAACAGACATGCATATATATACCATATCAGCATGCTTCAATATATCGCAAAATTTGCTAATTAACCAACATGCATCTATCACAAGATAATACATATACATATATACATCACAACAACAGTATAACGGGTAGAAAACTTGCCTGAGTGTTCCCGGATAGACTTAAGCTTAGAGTGGGCCTGATAACCTATGAACAACAACATAAGTCGGAATTTAACCCCGGTCGCTTAAGAAACTAGACTTTAACCAATTAGACCCCTAACGTTCGCTTTCGCGCTTAACAATTCACTTAAGTCGCTCGAGTACCCTTGGCTCCACCATTTTTAATAAATTAACCATTAAGAGTTTCAAGGCGATTCTTTCGCGAGTACCTTCCCAACTGCCTAATCCACTTAACATAATTGTTTCATATCCCAATTAGTCATTCAAGGTCCTTAACCAAGGTTTCAAAGTAAGGCGAGGGGAAATGGTTCGTTCGCGAAACGCCATTACTTAAAATGGTCGTTTCTCCTAAACCGTACATCGGATTCAAGCGTACCACATATCAAAACGAAGCTCGTAACATGAACTATCTAATCATGGCAATGGTAAAAACCTAACAGTGATTTCTCGGGTCCTGATATTATGAACAAAAGCAGTCTAGGATAATTGGACATTACGACGACTATGTTTCCGCGATTACCAAATTTGTACAACTCCAAATCAATCCACAATCAACCAACAATCAATATTACAACCCAAAATCCCTCCAAACCTCACCACATCAGTCCATTACTTCATGTTTTAACCAACTCATTCAATCACAACAAAAGCTACTAACCATATTAAGGTTCATTAACTAATAACCAAGATTCAACCATCAAAATCTCTACAAACTCAACCAAACTTTAAACAAACAAGCATCATGCTTCACATATACTACATCAATCATAACCATTCCTAAATACTCAAAATTAAAGCTAGGGTTTGGAGTTTATACCTTCTTGAAGCTTCTTAACACGACACAAGAGCTTTGAATGCCTAAAGAACCTTGATCCTTGCTTGTATAACCTTAAACTTTCATAAAAATTCAAGAAAACTAAAGTTATTTTATGAAAGTTACTATTCACCATCTTCTTCCTTGAATTATTGGAAGAGATTGTGAAGGAATTTGAAGCTTAAACTTATAGGATATCCATATCTATGTACAAGGAACCTTAGATAATTACCTCACTAATTAACAAAGCTTGGAACTAGGATTTGAGTTTTTTTCTTCCTTTAAAATGGACAAAGCCGAGAGCTCTTCTTGAAAATGGAAGTGTTTTGTGTTTTTTGATGTTTTTGATTTGTTTTTGGCTTGGTTGATCCACTTGGTTTGTTAATTAGATTATTACCATGGTAAATTTTGTGTGGTTCACAATCAACCAACAACACACTTCTCTTTTGGTCATGCTTAGGTCATCTTCCCATGTCATCCTCTCACACTTGTCCTCTTCTTGTTGGTGAGATGACATCACTCTCCACTAACCCTTTGATTAACTCCTAATCACTTGGCTAATGACCGCTGATCTGTTATACGGTTCGCTTAACTTTCGTTCTCGTTTATCGTTTGAGGGATCATACCCGGGATCTTATTACTTGGGTTCCCTTAACCTTTCTCAATACATTATATTCCTTTTATGATCCTCTCTTATAATCCTTGAATTTAAATCCTTTTAATCATGTTACCTTATACTCAATTCTTTCGGTATCTGATGGATTTTTGGGAAAAATCAAAGTGTTTGGATTTGGATTCTGACGATCTTTACATACACTTATATACCACATAGAGTACTAATAATATCCCAGAAGATCAACAAAAGAACCCCTACATAGTGTGGCATGAAATTTTTTTTTATTCAGCATAATCAGCAAGAGTACTAATAATATCCCAGAAGATCAACAAAAGAACCCCTACATAGTGTGGCATGAAAAGTTTTCTTATTCAGCATAATCAGCAAAACACTATTCATAAGGGTTTCAAAAATTCCAAAAATTGGGGTTATTACAAATCTTCTTCAGTACCAGTCTTCTTGCAGTGATATTGAACCCAAAGTTCTTCTTGAAGGATGAATAAACTTTAATCAGTACAACTTGGCTTTCTTGAAGGATCCTGTGAAGTGGCCACTGAATCTCCTTTCCTCCTTTGTACTTGAACACTAACCTTTCAGGTAGGTTTCTGTATGCATCAATTTCTCTCACTTCATCTAGTTCATCTAGATAGAGGTTTAGATCAGAAAATTCTTTGATGTCACACAAGTACATGTAATCTCCCTTACTGACTTTAGATTGAGCTTTTACTAGAGATTTGGATTTGAGAGGTGACAGCTTCACTTTCTTGACTGCTCTTGACTTTGTTCTCTTTGGCTTGTTAAGGATTGGAAAATAGAAGTCAGGAATTGGTATGTTCTCCCATTCTACTGGTTCATCCTTGGGCACTATAGGTTCACCATGGATGTTCCTGTAAGGATCCACCACTTTGATATCTTCAAATACCACAGAGGGTTTTGATGCTTGAGTTGTGGTTAGAGTGGATTCCTTGGGAAACTGATTCTCCAATTCCTTATCAACCATGTCCAGTTTCCTTTTAGTTCTTTTAGCCAATTCCTTGATTCTTGGAGATTTCTTCTGTTGTTCAACTTGGTTCTTTGATTCAATAACTTCAGATGG
The DNA here is from genome assembly GCF_009905375.1 of Apium graveolens. Taxonomy (NCBI): domain Eukaryota; kingdom Viridiplantae; phylum Streptophyta; class Magnoliopsida; order Apiales; family Apiaceae; genus Apium; species Apium graveolens. Next base: position 136,666,834 of record NC_133648.1, on the reverse strand, counting down.
CTGAGAAGGAATTTGTTGTGATGAATTTACAGCATGTAGCTTGGCCAAGTTAGCAATTTGCTCTTTCTTTTGTTTAGTCTTTTTAGCATCCAGAGCAGCTTGCTTCTTTTCCTGCTTCAATCTAGCCTTTTCTTCTCTCTTTGCTTGAGCAAATTGAGAGTGTCTAGCCACCACACAAATTTCTTTCCCATTCCTGAAAATTTTAGCAATTATTCTTTTTGAAGCTGAATCAATTGGATCTTTGTAGAAGACAATTGATTTTGACAGAAGCTTCTTCTTATCAGGCTTAGGTGTCTCATACACAGTATCCAAAGGGTTCTTCAATGATGATTTTGAATAGTTTACCCTTGGTTTCAGAATTATTTCAACCTTTGGAGATTTGATACAAGATGGCTGTCCTCTTTCCAGATAGTACATGCTCATCTCATTCACACTGATTTTCTTGACTTGAGAGTGATGGATGGCCGACTGAACTGGCTCCTTGATAAGTTCAAATTTCTTCTGTATTTCCTCATTAATTTTCTCCCAGTTGACTAAACTCAACTTCTCCTTATCAGCTGCTCTTATGTTGGCTGCTGCTGCATTTATCAGATCAATACTGTCTGTAACTGGTGGCTTAGAGATAGTAATTGAAGGCACAATTACTATACTGATTTAAATCTGAAGCCTCTGCCCCTCACTTGGTCTTTTCTCCCCCTTTTTGTTATCATCAAGTTAAGTAGAGGAGGAGGTTTGAGCAGCCACCAATTTTTGAAGTAGATCTGTCCGTTGGGATTGATGAAGATGAATGGCAGTTAAAGATGCTTCCATGGCTGACATTCTTGTGTCCAAGGCATCTATCTTGTTTGAAAGATCAGAATTTTTCCTTAATTGCCTCTTGATGTCAAACATTATAGCTTCTGGAAGTTTCGAATCTAGCTTGTCTGAGATAGCCTTCTTCATCTCTTCAATATCACCCTTCATGGTGTTTACATCCCTAGCATGCTGGAAGCCCTGGATTTGTTGAAGTTGTAGGGAGGCTAGATGTGCCAGAAGGAGCTTCTTGGTACTGGCATTAGTAGTGGTTTGAAGAGCAGTATTTGTCTGATTGATTAGTTGGATCAGGGTGGTCTTGAAGTAGTGCCCATCACAGTGCTTTGAGAAGGCCCATGATGGCATACCTGATCTTGAACTTGAGCCTACCTCTCCCAGTATGTCCATTGCCTCATCTTCACTGTTCCCACTCCCATCATCAAAGAAATCAGCTGAACCACCAGTCTCATAGTCAACATCACCAGCTGTAGAGGGCAAAACTGTGATGGCATCCTTAGCTCTCATCATAGACTATGTGGTATGCACCAAATTCAGCATCCTTTCTGCATTGTCATTTCCCTGTTCAGCTAGAAGTTGATAAGCTGGAACAGGATGAGTAAATGCCTCAACATCAAGGGAAGTGGAATCTATAATAGCTTTAGGATGCTGAGATAGTCCTTCCCTGTCTGCATCCTGTACATTCATTGACTCACTAGCAATGACATCCATCCTTATAGCTTCAGTACCTGCATTTCTCTCATTTTCTCTCTTTTATTGCATCAGGGTCTCACCCTGGCTCCCCACCCTCACACCCTCACCTTCACCTACTAAGGTGGGACTCCCTCACTCTCTTTTGCCAATCCTAAAGAAATGGATTGCATATTGTCACTCATTTCTTCTCCTTTTTCCTGGGAGCAACCCAGACTCTCACTCAAAACACTCTTCTCTCTCAATCCTAAGAGTGACTGTACAACCACTAAATCTTCTGCACTTGAAATAAATCAAGTTTGAAGCTGTACAGAGATACTCGATGGATGAGTGATATCCAGCGAGTGAGTGGATTTGCTATCCGACGGATAACTGTTGTCAAGCTTATCCGTCGGGATACAGTCACTACTCGACGGATGAGCAATATCCGTCGAGAGAGTAGAAATGAATGAGCTGGGAATAGAAACTATTGTTGACTCTATGCTGATTGAAGATATTTTGGGCACATATGATACAACAGTTCTTGAAAGAATTGGAAAGTGAGCCAACAAATCATCTAAAAGATGATGCTCACTTGCATTAGATTTTGGCTTCCCCAACAGAGTTAAAGAAGGGGAAGCAGGAATTGATGTGTTTATCATATCCACATCCAGAGAATTTGTTGGTGAGTTTGGTGTTTGAGGTGCTTCTATAACTAGAGATTTTGGCTGTGACTCCATATTTATTGGAGCCACATCAAACTGAATTTGTGAAGGTGCAGTGATTGTGTCTGTTGCACCAGTTTGCACTGTGTGTGTACCCTGTGCATCCCTAAAGGTTTTAGATTTCTTCTTTCTGGCATAAGTTTGGGGTGAGCTTGTGTCCCTAACCCTCTTGGCTTGTGCTCTTGGTTGAGAGCTTTGTCCAATAACTGCATCCTTTTGGGAGGATGCAGCTAGAAATGAGCTTTTTTCCTTTTTAAGCACTGCAGTTTGTTGGGAAACTGCAATGTGGCTAGGCTGGGATCCACTCAACTCTCCAACCTTATTCTTGGGGTTTCTTTTATGTTCACCCCTTCCCTCACCTAACTTGCCCTCCTTCACACTCCCATCTTTGGTTTTAGTGGATTTTTCAACTGGCATCTTTTGGGAGATACCACAGGGGGCTTTCTTTGATTTGGGTTTGAAAATTTTTGCAGTTTTGGTAGCTTGGGTAGGCAACTATTTGGTCATTGATATAGTTGCCATAGCCACACTAGAACTCAAAGAAATTGTTAAGGTTGGAATAGTTGTACGGATAGATGAACTTACCTCACTTACCTAATGTGCTTGTATTACAGGAAAATAGAACAATGGCACATCCTTGTGATGATTGGCCCTGTTCAAATCTGCAATGAGCCTTCTCTCTTGAACCCAACAATCTAGTTTGTTGTTAGGGTTCTCAAGCACAATCTCTTCACAGAGGTGGTTAGCTAACATCATAAAGAATCTAGCTTAATACACATTTTTACCTCTTTTATTTAAATCTCTTAATTTAAAGCCTAACTCAAACAGGACAACATCACTGAAATTATAGAATTTATCTGTAACTGGCATGTATAGCATGTTAAGCATTGAGATATTGACTGAATCAAAATTACTGACTTTACCTGAAAAGACCTTTGTCATAATATCACACATAAAACTCCATTCTTTCCTAAGACCCATTCTCCTAATATCACTTAACTTAGAAGTAGAAAGAGCATAGTTCATGGAATTAAGCATATTGATAATATTAGTGTCAGTGTGTAGTGAGGTCACAATGTTATCAGGGATCTTGAAACATGCTTTTATAACATCAATATTAATACAGAACTCTTTACCTTTAATCGTGAGTGTGATTGTCTTATCTGTTGAGTTGTAGGTAGCAGTGGTCCATATCTCTTCAACAACTTCACAGAAGATTGTGGGTGATTCCAGCATGGCATAATTGAGCTTGCAATTCTTCACAAAGTCCATCATCTTGTGATAGTCACCAGATTGCTGAATTCCCTTGTTAACCAGTGCAGTGAAATTGTTCTTCTCATAAATGAACCCATTTTGAGACATAATCTTTACAACATGTGCCATTGTTAGAGAATAAGAGCTTGAAGAGAAAGAGAGTAAGTGCTTTGAGAGAGAATGAAATTAGAGCAACTGAATTGATAGTGATAAAAGAAAAGTGATTGAAAAGAAATAAGCTTTTAATTCTCTCAAAAATAACTGTCAAAAATAATAAAGTAAAATAAAGTAACCAATAGAAATTGCCTAAAATAGCCGTTTAGAAATAAACTGTAAGAATTATACCCATTATCCGCCGTGTTATGCTTACAAACTGTAAGTATACTCGATGGATAATGTATAAGGAATTAACGGCTAAGATTAAGACAATTCGACGGATGAGGATAAACGGTTATCCGTCGAGACATAAAATATTCCAGAAAAATATTTGATTTTTATTAGCAAATAGTATTTCGACGGATGATCAAACTCGATGGATAAAGATCATCCGTCGAGATGTAAATTTTGACTTAGCCAAAATTTCATCCTTGACTGAGAAATCAATTAAATTTATGGCTGCATTTCTGTAACACCCCCAGATCCGAGGTCAGGGATCCGGGTCGTCACGGTCTTTCTTTCCACAATATCCCTTCACTTAATTAATAATAAATAAACTTATGCTGTGACCCCACACTAACACACACCACAACCCGTTATAGTCTCAGAGATGAAATTGAAATAAGTACAAGTCCTTGAATCCACAATTAAAAGTTATTACAACCCAAAATGATTACTTGATAAATTTACAGTTAATTGCCATTATCTGCCACAAGTTATAATTATATATAATTTGATTCTCAAAAGTAGAATGCCTGATCTACCAATAGATTACCTCTGCAGCTATAGCAGCTACAACATCAACGGGAAGACGCGGGACGCTTCCCACGTGCTTGCGCTGGGTCTGCTGGAGTCTGGCCATCTTTCCTAACTGTTGTTGTGTGATGAAAAAATAAAGCAAGAGTGAGCCTTACAGCTCGCAAGATAATATATAGTGATAACAATAATACAAGTATCTAAACGGATACTTACTAGAATCCTTTATCAAGTGTAAGATAATTACTTACTAGATATAAGTAAAAACAAGGGATGAAGTTACCAAATACTTCACTATACTTATATCAATTATAAAGTTACTTGAACTACCACTGTTCAAAGTATAACGAGCTTTCAACAGTTCATCACATAGATGAGACTACAAGACAGATTTGAATAGATTAAATCTTTGAAGTAGTATTGAAGGAAATGAAATTATGATATACTACATTAAGTTCCGATATATATATATATATCCACATATACATCTTCCTTATACAGTCCCTGAAAACCTCTGTCATGTAAAGTATGAACAGAGTTTATAACATCCAATGAATTTTTGGAAGAGAAAAAGAATTGTGGCATAAACTGTCACAACCCCAACTTAAACAGCAAAATAAATATAGCTATTACATCATTTTAATGAAGAATACACAACCAAATCCAAGATCTTACAGTTTAGGGTTTGGAACAGCCCAACACTACCAACTATTACATCTAATTACAAATACCGAGTCCTCACACAACTATTATTACTTATTCTACCTGAGCTCGAACATAAGCATCAGCATCACAGGTCTTACGGGCAGTCTGCTTGAATCTAACCATAGCTGCTAGTTGTAATATCAGGGTAAAGCAAGGAGTGAGCCGAATGCTCAACAAGTGCTAACAGTACGACACAAAACATAAATTGAGATATACTTTTAAGAATGACAATGGAAAGACATAACTAATGATAACGGGAGATAAAACTATGTGAGATGGCATCATTTTGCTTGCATCAAAACAATTTTAAAATCATGTCTTAATCAAAATCATTTTATGACGCTACGGATTACAGCCGGTGATCAGCCGCGAAGTAATCCCGAACCTCCCTGGGTTCTAAAACATTAACAGGAATCCCTAGGCAACTTTTAAGCCTAATATAAGTGTGGAAAGGACTCGCGTCTCAGTCCAGATCCACTATTCAAGAAAACATTTATCCCCCTTTGGGACTGAAAACCCACATTTTATTTATTTCAAAAGCTGATGCCGAATTGTAACAAAATCTCTTTTAACAGTAAATATTTTTATTAAGGGATTATAGATCAACTCGAAACATGGGAAATATGGTACTAAATCTCAGGACCATGATTCACAAAACTTTACTCTATTAGGATAACCGAAAGGTTTTCATATGTCAGAACTTGGACAAGAAAATATGGTGAGACTAATGGATAATATGAAGGGGTAATGCCAAACTGGGCTCAAAGCAATGGTTTCTCGTCAAGGTACAGGTGTTGGATCATTAAGAAGATAAGCTTCACGAATACTATGGGTGTTAAGGTATTGATCTCTAGCTCAGGATGTATATATATATCAGAATTGTCAAGCTTTAGGATAGGAAAGAGGGTATCAATCAGTGAGGAATCATGTTGGTAAGTTTCTGACTATCAGAGTTCAAGGTAAGGTTCTATAGGGGTTCAAGTATCAGGATGAGATATCAATACTCAGGAATCATCAGCATGTTAATCAAGAGGATCAATCAAGTAATATAACAACTCTTTATTTTATCATGGCATTTAACTATCATGAAAAGACTTTTGAACTACTTGCAATACATACTCGAGGGTTCATGGCATTTCTATATAATTCAAAGATAAGCGAGAGATACGCTTGATTTAATCATATCAAAATGACTCAGGATAATTGCATCGATATATATGAACTGTTTATAGTAAATACGAAGGTCAAGTTGAATCACTTGCCTTGAGATAGGCTGGTCTGGTCTGACTGGTAGGAGCAACTGGAGCTTCACTCGACTTTTATGGCAAGTTTTCCCTCGTCTCGAGATCCTACATAAATAATAATCCTCATTATAATATATTCTCACTAACTTAACCTATTTACAACTTGAAATTAAACACGGATGGCACTTAGGCCTATACACACTTAATTTATATTTACTTTTAAATTACAATTGCACACACATAGTCACATATTCACATATCATATATTAACACCAAATAACACCATATATACCATAATGCAACACTTGGCTTGGATGATCTCGAGTCACCACTTAAGTCACTTGGTCGCTAAACTAGACAAAGTCTTCAAATTTTGGCTCCCTAACTCGATGTGCCTTTCCTAAATTATCCAAAACCTATTGACCCTCACTTGTGCCTTTTGCTCTACTGACCTTGTACCATCTTGCAACTATGGTGGTCGACCTAATACTTACTCCTAAGTGTTCTAAAACTAGGTGATAAGTGAAAGTGCTCACTGGTGCAAATTTCAGAATGACAACTATAGTTTCTTGAGTGCATTAGGCACTCTTAAACTACAAGTTTTCCTTCAAAACTTTTACACAAGACTCTCCTGACCTAAGGGCAAATCACAAGCTTGATGTGGCTCAAGGGCCTGGCTTGGGCCTTCTTGAGCCTAAGCTAAAAGTCCAAGGTTCCCCTATTTTTCTGGGCAGAAAATGCCCTGACTTGAATTAACTTGTGACACATGGTTCTAACTCATATCCTATGAACTATGGTTGGAAAAACTTCTATGACACTCCCTCTCACTAAGGCCCAATTGGGCCTAATGAGGGACTACCCATGACATGGTCAAATCTTCCTATTTCTAAGTTGCAACAACACTGTCCCCTGCTGGACAGATTTTGTTATTCTACTTGTACACCTAACCAAATGACATGCAAACCTCCAACCAACTCCTAAAACCTTTTATATACTCCCAATACTAACTTCTGGTGGCTTGGTCCTCAAAGTGAACACCAATGACATGGTCAAAACTCACTCTAAACCTCAGGGTACTAAACTGATTTTCTGCAGAAACTATAACTCTCATTTCTCCAAGGTTTTGACTTGACAAACTCAAATAACAACAACTCAATACTTAAACCAAGACTTATACATGGTAATCTACTGAACTAACAACCTTATTCTCAAAATAACCTTGGGTGAGATCATCCTTACCTAAGGTACAATTATGGCAAAACAAGAGAATCTACACTTCACAAATCACAAATCTTCATGCTTTTGAAACAACAGGGTATGCATTTTTATGAAAGATAATCACGAATTATTACAATGCAACAAGAAGCATAAATCAATATTAAAACATTATACCTACTGAAATTAAGGCTCACTAACAAAATCTTTCCAAATGATCAAAATCTTACAACATTCTAAGAGAAATCCGCATGCATGCATGCCTTCGGGTTTTTCAAACCAAAACAACACATTTTCTACATATATTCCATCTTAAAATTGACATGCAAGCCTAGCATAAGGTATACCTAGATGATCACTTAGCATGCAAGGAGTTTTATCAAATTATCACCACAAAATTCAAGTCATTATCACATAAACATGCAAAAATTGATCAAAACAACAAGAATGATTTCAAGGACCATTCATTCGGCTCCCATATGGTCATGGCCGAATGAAATGGATGGAAATGGCCATTAAATCATCAAGATTTTCCTTCTCATGACTTGGCACTTATCCATTCATTGTAGTCCTCTCAAAAACAACCTTAAATCCATAAGAATCAAGATTGTATTTTGAGTTTCACTAAAACCTTTACATGCAACCCTTAAACTTAAACTTTCTACTCAAAACTCTTTGAAATATGAATGATCATGGTATGGGAGATAACATTTACTTGTATAAAGTGTAGAAGCTTGGTGGAGAAATGAAGAAAAATGGGGAGGGGGGTTGGTTCTCGGCTAAACCCGAGAGTGAGAGAGGGAGGGCCGAGAGTGAGGGAGAAGGGGAGGGAGGAGAGAGTGAGGTGTGGGTGATGAGTGAAAATGATCATGTCTTTGCTTGTTTTTATGGTATTTGATTTGACAAAATGTGAGTGGAAGGGAGAATTGACAAGTCTATCCCTCCACTTATACTTGGTGCATTTTGCATGCAAGGGTAAAGAAGGAAATTGGCTAGAGAAATAAGAGTTAGTGGGGTTGGAATTGTCCTCTTTGTCCTTGAAAAGAATGAGAGGGTGGTTTGCATGCAAGGGCTTTCTTGTAATTTGCTAAATATGACAACTAGAATTTATAATGATTTATTTTTATAAAATAAAATACAAGTTCAAAATTTATAAAATTTATACCATAAAATAACTTGGATTTTTAGAGACTTTATAAAATCATTTTAAAAATTTGTGAACAAAATACCTTTTAAAAGAAATTTTTTCCAAGGCTTAGAATATTCCTTATAAATCAAAAATAAAGAAATTAAATAAACTCTTGCTTTGAAAAATTACGTACTACACAAAACAAATTTATAATGCAGAAATTTTCACTCATACTAGCGTACAATCATTGAATATATTTTCATTTGACTTTAATATTATACCAAATCCACAAATAATATTACACAAAAATACCGGTTGTAACATCCTCTCCCCCTTAAGGGATTCTGTCCCCAGAATCTAAGAGAAAAGATGAGGATGCCGGGAACGCATATCAGACTCTAACTCCCAAGTCGACTCTTCGACCTTAGGGTTCCTCCAAAGTACTTTTACTAACTTTACTGACTTATTTCTAAGACTCTTTACTTGCCAGTCGAGTATCTTAACCGGTTGCTCCACAAATGACAGGTCTGCCTGAATTTCTACAGGTTCATATTCTATCACATGGCTAGCGTCAGGATTGTACTTCTTAAGCAATGACACATGGAACACATTATGCACATGCTGATACTGAGGTGGTAAGGCCAACTCATAGGCCACCTTTCCCACTTGACTCAAAATCTCAAAAGGACCTATGTATCTAGGTGCTAACTTCCCTTTCTTGCCAAATCTCATCAACCCTTTTCTAGGTGACACCTTCAGCAACACAGCTTCGCCAATTTGGAATTGAACGTCCTTACGTGCTGGATCCGCATACTTCCTCTGTCTTTCTTGAGCAGCAAGCAACCTTTTCTGAATTAACTTGACCGAGTCATGCAACTGTTGTACCAAATCCGAGCCGAGAATTCTTCCTTCTCCTACTTCATCCCAACTTGTTGGTGATCTACATTTTCTCCCGTATAAAGCTTCGTATGGTGGCATGCCGATACTGGAATGATAGCTGTTGTTGTAAGAGAATTCAATCAACGGCAAATGGTCATCCCAACTTCCTGCAAAATCGATTGCACAACTGCGCAACATGTCTTCAATTGTTTGAATCGTCCTTTCACTCTGGCCATCAGTCTGCGGGTGGTACGCCGTGCTCATATTCAACTTTGTGCCAAGACATTCCTGAAATTGCTTCCAAAATCTCGAGTTAAATCGGGGATCTCTGTCTGAAACTATTGATATAGGTACTCCATGCCTTAGTACGATTTTGCGCACATATAGATGAACCAACTTGTCCAGTGACGACTTCTCATTTATTGGAAGGAAATGCGCCGACTTCGTAAGATGATCAATTATAACCCATATTGCGTCATGTCCGGATTTCGTTCGCGGTAGTCCTACTATAAAGTCCATAGCGATATTTTCCCATTTCCATTCTAGAATCTTCAGGGGCTGAATTAATCCGCTTGGTCGTTGATGTTCTGCCTTTACTTTCTGACAAGTATAGCACTTTGCAACCCATTCTGCCACGTCTCGCTTCATATTTGGCCACCAAAAGTTCTTCTTTAAGTCTCGATACATCTTGGCGCTTCCCGGGTGGATTGAAAATTTCGAATTGTGGGCTTCATGGAGGATCTCATTCTTTAATTCAGGTACATGGGGAATCCATATTCTGGATGAAAACCTTAGTATCCCTTGCTCATCCCTTTGAGTATTAATCTCCTTTCCAGATAATTGATTCTTCTCTTTTTCCATTACTTCCTCTTGACACTTCTTTATCTTTTCCACTAGTGTTGGCTGAAAGGTCATTGCACGACAAACTTCCTCGACTTTTCCATAAGCACAAAGTTCCAATTCTAATTTTTCTATTTCTTTGGATAACTCTTTTGATGTTATCATCATATTCAATCTCTCCTTCCTACTTAGAGCATCGGCCACTACGTTCGCCTTTCCAGGATGGTAATTTATTGAGCAGTCATAGTCCTTGATCAATTCCAGCCATCTCCTCTGCCTCATATTGAGCTCTTTCTGAGTAAAAATGTACTTTAAACTCTTGTGATCCGTGTAGATTTCACACTTCTCTCCGTAGAGGTAATGTCTCCAAATCTTAAGTGCGAACACTATGGCGGCTAGTTCCAAGTCATGCGTCGGGTACTTTAACTCATGCGGCTTCAACTGTCTTGACACATATGCGATCACTTTACTGTGTTGCATCAACACACAACCCAAACCCTTATGTGAAGCGTCGCTAAATATTACAAAATTCCCTTGATCATCTGGAAGTACCAACACCGGAGCTGTTACCAACTTCTGCTTTAACTCTTGAAAGCTATTTTCACATTCTGCACTCCATTCAAACTTTTGATTCTTTCTGGTTAACTTGGTCAATGTCGTGGCAATCTTCGAGAAATCCTTGACGAATCTTCTATAGTATCCGGCCAATCCTAGAAAACTTCGCATTTCCGTAGGAGTCTTTGGCCTCTCCCAATTTATAACTGCCTCAATCTTTGCCGGATCCACTTTAACTCCCTCATTTCCAATAACATGCCCCAAAAATTGAACTTCCTTTAACCAAAACTCACATTTGGTAAACTTGGCATACAACTTCTCTTGTCGGAGTATCTCCAATGCTATCCAGAGGTGCTGCTTATGTTCTTCTTCCGACTTAGAATAAATAAGGATGTCATCAATGAATACCACGACAAATTTGTCCAAATACTTCTTAAATACCCGATTCATCAGATCCATAAATGCGGCCGGAGCGTTGGTCAATCCAAACGGCATTACTAGGAATTCATAATACCCATATCTGGTCCTAAATGCGGTCTTAGGAATATCTTCTTCTTTGATCTTTAATTGATGGTATCCCGATCTCAAATCAATCTTCGAAAAGCATTTTGCTCCCTTCAACTGATCAAAAAGGTCATCTATCCTTGGTAGCGGGTAGCGGTTCTTGATCGTTACCTTATTCAACTCCCGATAATCTATGCATAGTCGCATACTCTCATCTTTCTTCTTTACAAACAGAACAGGTGCTCCCCATGGCGATGCACTTGGCCGTATCACTCCCTTATCCAATAATTCTTGTAGCTGGCTCGCCAACTCTTTCATTTCTGCTGGTGCCATCCTATATGGGGCCTTTGAAACTGGTTCCGTGCCTGGAGCAAGGTTGATTTCGAACTCAATTTGTCGATCTGGTGGTAAGCCTGGTAGTTCGTTGGGAAACACATCGGGGAAGTCGTTAACTAAAGGAATATCTTCCATGCTGAGGCTTCCTCTCTCTGAATCCACTACATATGCCAGGAACGACTCACAACCTTTTCTAAGTAACTTCTTAGCCTGAACAATTGTAAGAAATAGTTGCTCTTGCCTCTGCCCCTTAAATACTACCTTCTCTTCACTCTTCATCTTTAAATACACTCTCTTGGTCTTATAATTTATCTGAGCGCTATTCTCTCCTAACCAATCCATTTCTAAAATTATATCAAACTCTCCCAACTTGAAGAGTATCAAGTCGGCTGAGAACTTATACCCCGAAATATCAATCTCACACTTTGGACAAAATTGATTCACATGAATCTTCTCTTGGTTTGCAATTACCATATTTACTACCTCACTTATAACCATTTTAGCACATTGGATCTTATCAACAAAAGATTCTGATATGAAAGATCTTGTTGTTCCCGAATCAATCAATACTTTAGCTTTGACATTATTGAGTAAAAGTGTACCTGCTATCACTTCAGAATTCTGAACAGCATCCTTCATCTTTAGATCAAATGTCCTTGCTGTTGCTTGCGGGGTTGGTGCGGGTGGTAGAGGTAATGCCAATACCTCAGCTGGCACGCTTGCACTGGTACTTACCACATTTATCAGAGCTTTGACTGGTCCGGTTGCCTTGCACTCCCTAGCTATGTGTCCAGTCTTCCCACACTTGTAGCACGTAACTCCTGGCTTCGGCATCTTGCACTCATTTGCCAAATGTCCCTTCTGATTGCACCTATAACAGGTCATGCTCAGCTTATTGCATACTCCGGGGTGCCTTCTTCCACAGTGCTTGCATTCCGGTCTCTGGAACCTGTTTTCTCCAACTTGCCCTTGGCTTGCCTGGTTGTTCCCTTTTGGTTCTTGCCTTTTGCCCAAATTTCCCTTCTTTTGAAAATTTCCGCCCTTCTGGAAACCAATCCTCCTTACACTCCGATCTTGTGAACTTCCTGCTTCAGACTTTTCTCCATAAAATGGAACATTCCTTTTCTTGTTATCCCTCTCTTTCCTTGACTGCATCCCATTATTCTCAATCAGAGCAGCTTTCTGTACTACTCCCGCATAAGTTTCAAGCTCAAACATAGCCACCCTATCTCTGATCCAAAGCTCCAATCCTTGCTGAAATTTCTTTGCTTTTTCCTCCTCAGTGCTGGTATACTTTGTCACAAACCTTGACAACTCAGTGAACTTCTTCTCATACTCCAATACAGTCATGTTCCCTTGCTTCAACTCAAGAAATTTTAGCTCCGTCTGATTCTGCATGTACTTAGGGTAATACTTGTCCAGAAATAACTTCTTAAATCTCTCCCAAGAAACCTGCTGAGTGACTTCCATAGCCTTTACTGATTCCCACCAATAGATGACTTCTCCCTTCAAGAAGTAAGTAGCATACGGCATCTTTTGATCGTCTCCTAACTGTACCAACTCAAAAGCCCTTTCCATCTCCTTGATCCATGTGTTAGCTATCACTGGATCAGTGGTATCATGAAATACAGGTGGATTCACATTCTGAAAAGCCTTGAAAGTGACAATTTGTCTAGGTGGTACTGGTGGTTCAGGTGGTTGGTGTGGCTCACGGTTATCTTGGTTTTCAATTCGTTGTTGAAGAGTTAGTTGTTGTTGAGCTATAGCATTGGTTTGCTGTTGCAAAGTTTCCAGTAGTCGAAGAATATTTGGGTCTGTGGTGGAGGTGGTTGTTGGGTTCTTCTTTTTGGGAGGCATGATCCTGAAATAAGAGTTGTGTCAAAACAGATATGAATGATAAAATGATTCGAGGGTATCGCATGGCATTCTGATTTACATATGGGGTCAAGTTTCCAAATTAAGCAGATATGGTGATGCATATAAAAACGTAAAATAACGGTTGAGAGCAAATGGAACAATAGAACATAATTATTGAAATTTTTAAAGGTCACAATACATAGGATTGGGACATAGTCTGTTTCTAGGAATAACAGGCTTATTTAAAAGAAAAACGGAAACAACTGGGGATTCCATAGAGTCTGATAGTACAACAACATGAAAGGTAAATGGAAAGAACTAAGGCTCCACTCCATCTAAACAGGGCTTGGTAGTCTTTTCCTCTCGAAGCGTCTTCACAATGCTCTGGAGCTCATCCGCCACCATCTGAATGACATACTGGCTGGTACGGTCCCGGTGTGCTGGCATCTCCTCAAGCTTAGTGTTGACGTACTGAACCAAGGTCTCAAGTCTCGCAGTCATCTGCTCCCTGGGCTTCCCTTCGTAGTTTCGACTGTCCGGATACACGTTCTTCAGTCGGTCTATCAGTCGGTCGTACTTGCCCTGAAGCATGTCGAACTCGCGCCTCAACTCAGCATACACGGAGAAAGCAATAGTGTCGTCCGACCCAGAGGATGACGAGGAATGCGCCCTTTGCTGACAACCAATAAGAGGAGTATTAATAATAATTTACTTCACCTACTCTCTCGCATAATATCTATAACCTACACACAAATCCTATAACCTATTTGGGCTGTCCAGGGATTCTAAACCGTAGCTCTGATACCAAAACCTGTCACACCCCCAACTTAAACAGCAAAATAAATATAGCTATTACATCATTTTAATGAAGAATACACAACCAAATCCAAGATCTTACAGTTTAGGGTTTGGAACAGCCCAACACTACCAACTATTACATCTGATTACAAATACCGAGTCCTCACACAACTATTATTACTTATTCTACCTGAGCTCGAATATAAGCATCAGCATCACAGGTCTTACGGGCAGTCTGCTTGAATCTAACCATAGATGCTAGCTGTAATATTAGGGTAAAGCAAGGAGTGAGCTGAATGCTCAACAAGTGCTAACAGTACGACACAAAACATAAATTGAGATATACTTTTAAGAATGACAATGGAAAGACATAACTAATGATAACGAGAGATAAAACTATGTGAGATGGCATCATTTTGCTTGCATCAAAACAATTTTAAAATCATGTCTTAATCAAAATCATTTTATGACGCTACGGATTACAGCCGGTGATCAGCCGCGAAGTAATCCCGAACCTCGCTGGGTTCTAAAACATTAACGGGAATCCCTAGGCAACTTTTAAGCCTAATATAAGTGTGGAAAGGACTCGCGTCTCAGTCCAGATCCACTATTCAAGAAAACATTTATCCCCCTTTGGGACTGAAAACCCACATTTTATTTATTTCAAAAGCTGATGCCGAATTGTAACAAAATCTCTTTTAACAGTAAATATTTTTATTAAGGGATTATAGATCAACTCGAAACATGAGAAATATGGTACTAAATCTCTGGGCCATGATTCACAAAACTTTACTCTATTAGGATAACCGAAAGGTTTTCATATGTCAGAACTTGGACAAGAAAATATGGTGAGACTAATGGATAATATGAAGGGGTAATGCCAAACTGGGCTCAAAACAATGGTTTCTCGTCAAGGTACAGGTGTTGGATCATTAAGAAGATAAGCTTCACGAATACTATGGGTGTTAAGGTATTGATCTCTAGCTCAGGATGTATATATATATATCAGAATTGTCAAGCTTTAGGATAGGAAAGAGGGTATCAATCAGTGAGGAATCATGTTGGTAAGTTTCTGACTATCAGAGTTCAAGGTAAGGTTCTATAGGGGTTCAAGTATCAGGATGAGATATCAATACTCAGGAATCATCAGCATGTTAATCAAGAGGATCAATCAAGTAATATAACAACTCTTTATTTTATCATGGCATTTAACTATCATGAAAAGACTTTTGAACTACTTGCAATACATACTCGAGGGTTCATGGCATTTCTATATAATTCAAAGATAAGCGAGAGATACGCTTGATTTAATCATATCAAAATGACTCAGGATAATTGCATCGATATATATGAACTGTTTATAGTAAATACGAAGGTCAAGTTGAATCACTTGCCTTGAGATAGGCTGGTCTGGTCTGACTGGTAGGAGCAACTGGAGCTTCACTCGACTTTTATGGCAAGTTTTCCCTCGTCTCGAGATCCTACATAAATAATAATCCTCATTATAATATATTCTCACTAACTTAACCTATTTATAACTTGAAATTAAACACGGATGGCACTTAGGCCTATACACACTTAATTTATATTCACTTTTAAATTACAAATGCACACACATAGCCACATATTCACATATCATATATTAACACCAAATAACACCATATATACCATAATGCAACACTAGGCTTGGATGATCTCGACTCACCACTTAAGTCACTTGGTCGCTAAATTAGACAAAGTCTTCAAATTTTGGCTCCCTAACTCGATGTGCCTTTCCTAAATTATCCAAAACCTATTGACCCTCACTTGTGCCTTTTGCTCTACTGACCTTATACCATCTTGCAACTATGGTGGTCGACCTAATACTTACTCCTAAGTGTTCTAAAACTAGGTGATAAGTGAAAGTGCTCACTGGTGCAAATTTTAGAATGACAACTATAGTTTCTTGAGTGCATTAGGCACTCTTAAACTACAAGTTTTCCTTCAAAACTTTTACACAAGACTCTCCTGACCTAAGGGAAAATCACAAGCTTGATGTGGCTCAACGGCCTGGCTTGGGCCTTCTTGAGCCTAAGCTAAAAGTCCAAGGTTCCCCTGTTTTTCTGGGCAGAAAATGCCCTGACTTGAATTAACTTGTGACACATGGTTCTAACTCATATCCTATGAACTATGGTTGGAAAAACTTCTCTGACACTCCCTCTCACTAAGGCCCAATTGGGCCTAATGAGGGCCTACCCATGACATGGTCAAATCTTCCTATTTCTAAGTTGCAACAACACTGTCCCCTGCTGGACAGATTTTGTTATTCTACTTGTGCACCTAACCAAATGACATGCAAACCTCCAACCAACTCCTAAAACCTTTTATATACTCCCAATACTAACTTCTGGTGGCTTGGTCCTCAAAGTGCACACCAATGACATGGTCAAAACTCACTCTAAACCTCAGGGTACTAAACTGATTTTCTGCAGAAACTATAACTCTCATTTCTCCAAGGTTTTGACTTGACAAACTCAAATAACAACAACTCAATACTTAAACCAAGAATTATACATGGTAATCTACTGAACTAACTCCCTTATTCTCAAAATAACCTTGGGTGAGATCATCCTTACCTAAGGTACAATTATGGCAAAACAAGAGAATCTACACTTCACAAATCACAAATCTTCATGCTTTTGAAACAACAGGGTATGCATTTTTATAAAAGATAATCACGAATTATTACAATGCAACAAGAAGCATAAATCAATATTAAAATATTATACCTACTGAAATTAAGGCTCACTAACAAAATCTTTCCAAATGATCAAAATCTTACAACATTCTAAGAGAAATCCTCATGCATGCATGCCTTCGGGGTTTTCAAACCAAAACAACACATTTTCTACATATATTCCATCTTAAAATTGACATGCAAGACTAGCATAAGGTATACCTAGATGATCACTTAGCATGCAAGGAGTTTTATCAAATTATCACCACAAAATTCAAGTCATTATCACATAAACATGCAAAAATTGATCAAAACAACAAGAATGATTTCAAGGACCATTCATTCGGCTCCAATATGGTCATGGCCGAATGAAATGGATGGAAATGGCCATTAAATCATCAAGATTTTCCTTCTCATGACTTGGCACTTATCCATTCATTGTAGTCCTCTCAAAAGCAACCTTAAATCCATAAGAATCAAGATTGTATTTTGAGTTTCACTAAAACCTTTACATGCAACCCTTAAACTTAAACTTTCTACTCAAAACTCTTTGAAATATGAATGATCATGGTATGGGAGATAACATTTACTTGTATAAAGAGTAGAAGCTTGGTGGAGAAATGAAGAAAAATGGGGAGGGGGGTTGGTTCTCGGCTAAACCCGAGAGTGAGAGAGGGAGGGCCGAGAGTGAGTGAGAAGGGGAGGGAGGAGAGAGTGAGGTGTGGGTGATGAGTGAAAATGATCATGTCTTTGCTTGTTTTTATAGTATTTGATTTGACAAAATGTGAGTGGAAGGGAGAATTGACAAGTCTATCCCTCCACTTATACTTGGTGCATTTTGCATGCAAGGGTAAAGAAGGAAATTGGCTAGAGAAATAAGAGTTAGTGGGGTTGGAATTGTCCTCTTTGTCCTTGAAAAGAATGAGAGGGTGGTTTGCATGCAAGGGCTTTCTTATAATTTGCTAAATATGACAACTAGAATTTATAATGATTTATTTTTATAAAATAAAATACAAGTTCAAAAATTATAAAATTTATACCATAAAATAACTTGGATTTTTAGAGACTTTATAAAATCATTTTCAAAATTTGTGAACAAAATAACTTTTAAAAGAAAATTTTTCCAAGGCTTAGAATATTCCTTATAAATCAAAAATAAAGAAATTAAATAAACTCTTGCTTTGAAAAATCACGTACTACACAAAGCAAATTTATAATGCAGAAATTTTCACTCATACTAGCGTACAATCATTGAATATATTTTCATTTGACTTTAATATTATACCAAATCCACAAATAATATTACACAAAAATACCGGTTGTAACATAAACCCGATATCTTGCTGATCAGGCAAAGATACCAATAAGTAACCTTTTCTACTAGTAGATGGACGAATTCCCCACTGGTCATCACCCTGGTCGCAATAGGACCTTATGCTGGACTGCCACTCAGCCACTTATGCATTTGATGGACTCCCACTGAGCCACTTACACTATCATGGACGCCCACTGAGCCAATGTTGCTTATGCCGACTTGATAGATGGACTTACTTCCCGAACATTGGGTAAGTAATCAATTCATTTACCAAAACTGCAACCTTGTTGCGAATATAAAATACACCATAGAGCCGGATCCCTCAGGTTTTGAGCGAGTATTTAAATCCCCTTTTTAAAAGGAAGATCTTAAATATAAAAATGAGTTTTGGGATCCGCTCTAACTTTTAAAAATCATTTTGAAGACTCGAAAACACTTTAAAGAGTGTTTGAAGTAATGCTGATTTAATGAAGTAAATCAGTCCCAATATATTTAGAAAATGTCTGAATATTATTATTTAAATAATATTCCTATAAAGAATAATCTTTATACAAATAATTGAAGTAGAAGTTGTAAGACTTATACTTGAAATGAGTATTAAATAACCAAAGATATACTTATACGAAAGTACTATCTTTATTTGAATAATCGAAAATAAGTTTGATTATCGAAACATTATTCTTTAATAAAATAAAGAATATTATTAAAAAATAAGCAGAGTCATAATACCTCGAATGAATATTATAAATAATATTCATTAAATAAGATAACGGAGTCATACATCCTCAAATGAATATTCAATTAATAATCATTAATAATATAACTGAGTCATAAGCCCTCGAATGAATATTCGAAATAATATTCAATAATAAATTAAAGGAGTCATAAGTCCTCGGATGAATATTCGAAATAATATTCAAAAATAAATTAAAGGAGTCATAAGTCCTCGGATGAATATTCGAAATAATATTCAATAATAAAATAAAGGAGTCATAAGTCCTCGGATGAATATTCGAAGTAATATTCAATAATAAAATAAAGGAGTCATAAGTCCTCGGATGAATATTCGAAATAATATTCAATAATAAAATAAAGTTAAAGTTATCGAATAAGCCTTATTCGATTAATAGTTTTGAAAACTATAACCATATATATATAAAAATATATATATTATACTCGGGAACATCGACTCCCGGTTTAGAAATATGTTCACCTTTTGATCCCCTATACTAAGGGTAAACTCAATACCGCTTATCTCTAGCATAGGTATTATGCAACTGTAAGCATTTTAACCAACAGATATATAATCCAAGAATATGAAACAGGCATGCATATATACCATATCACATGCTATAATATATCGCAAGAATTTGCTAATAACAAATATGCATTTATCGCAAGATCATGCATATACACATATACATCACAACAACAGTATAACGGGTAGAAAACTTGCCTGAGCTACTGGGGGTGATAAAAGGCTCGGGACGAGTCTGGTAACCTATAAACAACAAGTAAGTTGGAATTAAACCAAAGTCACTTGTAAATCTATACTTTAACTAACTTAGACTCTAACACTTGTTTTGCGCTTACTGATTCTCTTAAGTCACTCGAGTACCCTCGGCTCCACCATTTTTAATAATTTAACCATTACGAGTTTTAAGGCAATTCCTTCGCGAGTGTCTTACCAACTGCCTAACACTCTTACCATAATTGTTTCATACATTAATTAACCCTTTTTGGTCATTAACCTATGTTTCAAAGTAAGGCGAGGGGAAAAGTTTTGTTCGCGAAACGCCGTTACTTAAAATGGTCGTTTCTCCTAAACCGTACATCGGAATCAAACGACTACATATCAAAACGAAGCTCGTAACATGAACTATCTAAACATGGCAATGGTCATAATCTAGCAGGGAGTTCTCGGGTTCAAATGTTATGAACAAAAGCAGTCTAAAGTAAATCGGACATTACGACGGCTATGTTTACGCGATTTCCCAAATTTAAACCATTCCAAAACCATCACAATTCAACCCCAATCCATTCATACAACCAAAGTCCATCCTTATTACATCATAACATCCCCAATAAATCCAATATTAACATTTATACTTATGCTTAAGCTTGAATTTAACTATACTTAAGTTCTTTTAACCAAAACAACAAGATTCACCATTCCATTTCACTACCACTCCAACCCAAACTCTAAACCACAAGCATTAAGCTACTATATCACCATTACAATCAAAATTATCTTATTATACAAAGGAATCTAGGGTTTGGAGATGATATACCTTCCTTGAAGTGGTGGGAGTAGCTAGGAAGCCTTAAGAAGCCTTGAGAAGTCTTAGGGATGCTTGGATCTTAAAGGAAAACAAGAAAAAATCAAGTTAAAAACTTTGAAATCACTATTCATTGTCTTCTTCATTGATTTCTTGAAGAAGATTGAGAAAGAATTGAAGGCTTAAACTCATAAGATAGCCATAACTATGCATAAGGATGACTAGGGAATTATCTTACCAATTTAGGAAGCCTTGATCTTGAGTTTTGAAATTCCTTTCTCTTGAAAATGGCAAAAGCCGAGAGCAATGAAGAAATAAGAGGTTTTGTGTTTTTTGTTTTGATGAAATGAAATGTTTGGCTTGGTTGATTGAATTAGATTTGTTTTATTTTTGGTTAATTACCAAATTTAACCTTGGTTTTGTGTGGTTAACAATCCACCACATTTCCTTCCTTCCCATGTCATGCTTATGTCATGTTATGATGTCATCTTTCCCTCTTTGTCCTCTTCTCATTGGTTGGGTGACATCATCCTCTCTAATCCCCTTGATTAACTTCCTAATTGTTTGCCTAATGACCGCTGATCTGTTATACGGTTCGCTTAACTTTCGTTTTCGTTTATCGTTTGAGGGATCATACCCGGGATCTTATTACTTAGGTTCCCTTAACCTTTCTCAATATATTATATTCCTTTTATGATCCTCTCTTATAATCCTTTAATTTAAATCCTTTTTATCCTGTTACCTTATACTCAATTCTTTCCGTATCTAGTGGATTTCCGGGAAAAGTCAAAGTGTTCGGAATTGGATTCTGACGATCTTTACATACACTTATATACCATATAGAGTACTAATAAAATCTCAGAATATCCATAACAGAACCCCTACATAGTGTGGCATGAAAAGTTTTCTCATTCATCTAAAACACTATTCATAAGGGTTACAAAAAGTTGAAAATTTTGGGGGTTATTACAGTCTCCCCTCCTTAAAAGGATTCCCTCCCGGAATCAAATAGAAAACAAATGGGGGTACTTTTCTAGCATCGCACTCTCTAGTTCCCAAGTTGATTCTTCCACATTATGATTCTGCCATAGCACTCTGACTAGCTTGATTACTTTGTTCCGAAGCACCTGCTCCTTCCTATCGATAATCCTTACTGGCTTCTCCACGTAAGTCAGATCTGGTTGCATATCCACCTGCTCGTACTCCACTATGTGTCTGGCATCCCGATGATACTTCCTTAGCATTGACACATGGAACACATTATGAACTTGTTGCAAGTTAGGGGTTAAGGCTAGCTCGTAAGCTAACTTTCCAATCCGTCTTAATATCTCAAAAGGTCCAATGTATCTTGGGCTTAGTTTTCCTTTCTTTCCAAATCTCATTAATCCCTTTCAAGGGGATACCTTTAGCAGTACTAAGTCCCCAACTTCATATTCCTTGTCCTTTCGGGCTAGGTCTGCATATTTCTTCTGTCTGTCTTGGGCTGCTACAAGCCGTCCTCTGATAAGATCCACTTCATCCCAGTATAAGGGAGATCGACACCTTGTTCCGTACAGGGCCTCATAAGGCGGCATTCCGATGCTAGCATGAAAGCTATTGTTATAAGAAAACTCGATCAACGGCAAGTGGTCATCCCAACTTCCTTTAAGGTCTATTGCACAGACTCTCAACATATCCTCTAGTGTCTGGATGGTCCTTTCACTCTGCCCATCCTTCTGGGGATGGTACGCGGTACTCATATTTAACTTGGTCATCGCACATTCTTGAAAGCTCCTCCAAAATCTGGAGTTGAACCTGGGGTCTCGGTCTGAGACAATGGACGCTGGGACTCCATGTCGCGTCACTATTTCCTTAAGGTAAATGTCCACCAGTCTATCGACTGTGTATCTCTCATTGATAGGAATGAAATGAGCTGACTTTGTCAGTCGGTCTATAATTACCCATATGGCGTCATGATTGGCTTTCGTCCTTGGCAAGCCTACAACAAAATCCATCGCTATCTGTTCCCATTTCCACTCGGGAATCTCCAGGGGTCGTAAAAGTCCACTGGGTCTCTGGTGCTCTGCCTTTACCCTTTGGCAAGTCAAACATTTGTTTACCCATTCTGCTACGTTCCTCTTCATGTTGGGCCACCAGTAATATTCCTTCAAATCCCTATACATCTTGGTACTTCCCGGGTGAATGGAATACCTTGAACTATGGCTTTCATCCAAAATCTCATCTTTAAGTTCTTGAACATTCGGAACCCAAATCCGGTAGGAGTACCTCATTATCCCTTTATCATCTTTCTCAGTATGGATCTCCTCTCCAGTCATTGACTCTCTGCCTTCATTCATTATTTTCTCTTGGCACAATCTGATCTTTTCCAATAACTCTGGCTGCATTGAGATCTCAAAAAGCTTTTCAGTTCCGGTTCCGGTTACCTTTACTTCTATTTCCATTCTCTCAAAATCCCTTATCAATTCTTCCGAAGTCATTATCATTCTGAGTCTTTCCTTTCTACTAAGGGCATCAGCCACCACATTGGCTTTCCCCGGATGATAGAGAATCTCACAATCATAGTCCTTGATTAGTTCTAACCATCTCCTCTGGCGCATGTTGAGCTCTTTCTGCGTAAATATGTACTTGAGGCTCTTATGGTCTGTGAAAATCTCGCACTTCTCTCCATACAAGTAGTGCCTCCAAATTTTTAAGGCAAATACTATTGCCGCGAGCTCAAGGTCATGAGTAGGATATCTAATCTCGTATTCCTTCAGTTGTCTCGACGCATACGCAATCACTTTACTGTGCTGCATAAGCACACACCCTAATCCTTTGTGCGACGCGTCACTATATATCACAAAATCTCCTTTTCCGTCCGGCAATGCCAACACCGGGGCCGTTACCAACCTTTTCTTTAATTCCTGAAAACTGTTCTCACATTTCTCCGTCCATTCAAACTTCTCTGTCTTACGAGTAAGTCGTGTTAAAGGGGCTGCGATCTTCGCAAAGTCCTGTACAAATCTACGATAGTAGCCGGCCAATCCTATGAAACTCCTTACCTCTGTGGGTGTGGTTGGCCTTTCCCAATTTTAGACCACCTCTATCTTGGAGGGGTCGACCAATACTCCTTCTTTATTGATCACATGTCCTAAAAACTGTACTTCATTCCGCCAGAATTCACACTTCGAGAATTTGGCATATAACTGTTCCTCTCTGAGTATTCCTAGAGCTATCCTCAAATACTCTGCATGTTCTGCCTCTGTCCTTGAGTAGATCAAAATATCATCGATAAAAACTATCACACCCTTGTCCAAGTACTTCTTAAATACTCTATTCATTAAATCCATGAAAGCCGCTGGGGCGTTGGTCAATCCAAAGGACATTACCAAGAACTCATAATGCCCATATCTGGTACAGAACGCTGTCTTGGAAATATCTTCGGGTTTAATCTTTAGTTGGTGATATCCAGTTCTCAGGTCGATCTTGGAAAAATAAACAGCATCCTTTAGCTGGTCGAACAGATCGTCTATTCTAGGTAATGGGTACCTGTTCTTTATGGTTAGCTTGTTCAACTCTCGATAGTCGATGCACAGCCTCATGCTCCCATCTTTCTTCTTAACAAATAAAACCGGTGCTCCCCACGGAGACACACTGGGTCTTATCATACCCTTATCCAAGTGTTCCTGCAATTGGATAGCTAATTCCTTCATTTCTAACGGGGCTAACCGGTAAGGTGCTTTTGAAACTGGCGTCGTCCCGGGGGCCAATTCAATAGCAAATTTAATCACTCTATCGGGTGGTAATCCCGGAAGGTCTTGTGGGAATACATCTTCAAATTCGTTGACTACTGGAATATCTTGTAAGTTGGGCACCTCCTTCTGCGTGTCCACCACATAGGCTAGGTAGGCCTCATTTCCTTTTCGTAGCATCCTTCTGGCCTGGGCCATAGTCAAAAATTTCTGCGTCTTCCTCTTTCCTCTAAATATAACTTCTTTCTTCCCTGGGATATTTAACTTAACCTTCTTCCCTTTACAGTCTATCTGAGCATCATTGCTAGATAGCCAGTCCATTCCCAAAATTACATCAAACTCCCCTAATTTAAAAGGAATCAGATCAACACTAAAAGATTGCTCCCCTATGCCTATCTCACAGGCGGGGTGAATCTGGTTAACAGGAATAATTTCATGATTGGCTATTTCTACTTGTAAGGGTTCTATCAAGGGTTCAACTTTAAGTCTTAATTTACGCGCAAAGTCCCTTGATATAAAAGATTTAGTTGCTCCCGAATCAAATAAAACGTTTGCACTGACTGAATTTAGAGAAAGGGTACCTGCTATCACATCTGAATCTTTCATAGCATCCTGGACTGTCATGTTGAAAGTCCTTGCAGTAGGTGGCTTATTGGAGGCAGCCCTGCTTGCTCCCGAAGCTGCTGGTTTGTTCATTGGGCATTCCCTCTTCCAATGACCCGGGCGTCCACACTGATGACAAGTGGTGGTTGGAATGACGGCAGGGGTTGATGAAGGGCACTTAGTTGAATAGTGACCTTCCCGACCGCACTTAAAGCAGGTTACTGGCTTTCCTTTATACTCCCCAGTGTGCATCCTTCCACAAGTGTTACAGGCTGGCAATGGGGGTCGAGACTGGTTGGAATAGGACATTTTTGACTTCTGGCCGCTCTGGCTCACACTCACGCTCATTGGCCGCTTAAACCCAGTGTTCTTTCCCGGTAGGGACACTGCTCCTCGATTAAATCTAGTTGGGAAGCTCCTTCCTGCGGAACCTCTACCCATGCTCATACTTTTCCTCTTTATTCCCTTCTTCTCCCTTTCCTTCTGCATCTGTTCACTTTCGGCTTCTACAATCGTTGCCTTTTGCACCAGAGTGGCATAATCCGTAAGCTCAAGGATTGCCACCCTATTCTAAATCCACGGTTTCAGTCCCTGCTGAAACCTCCTAGCTTTCTTTTCCTCGGTGCTCACAAACTCCGGCACAAACCTTGATAACTCAGTAAATTTCGCTTCGTACTCTGCTACAGATAAGTTATTCTGCTTTAGCTCCAAGAACTTGAGCTCCATCTGGTTTTCCATAAACCTCGGGAAATACTTTCCCAGAAACAACTGACTGAATCTCTCCCAGGTTATAATAGCATCTGTCTCCATGTTTTTATTGGCCTCCCACCAGTAGTTGGCTTCTCCTTTCAGAAGGTAGGTAGCAAATACAGTCTTCTGCGCCTCATCGATACTCAGAATCTCAAAGGATTTCTCCATTTCCTTTAACCATGCCCTTGCCTCAACTGGGTCTGCTGATCCGTGGAACTCAGGGGGCTTAAGGGACTTAAAAGCCCTGGAAGAGTTTGCCACAACATTGTTATTTCCTTGAGGGGGTGGGTTGGGTTGACGTTCCAAGTTCTGCCTTAGGAGTTGCATGAACTGGCCCATGGGATCCATGCCTGGGTTTGGTACTGGTTGCTCAACCTCAGTTTCTCCTTCTTCAGCCTCTATCTTAAATCCCTCAACATCATATGTTTCCTCTTCCTCTTCATACAGGGAGTCATCCTGTTCCACATAATCCTCATCTTCCTCTTCACTGTGTTCCTGGTTCCTATTGTCCTGATTATGGCTTCCTTGGTCCTCAGATCCAGGGTTCGCCCTAGTCCCAATCTTTCTTGGCGGCATGATACTGATAATAAAAAAAATATTAGGAAATTCAACGTTAGGTCACAATCATACTCAACATTGTGCCTTGCACAACTCTTATAATGGGGAGAACATATCTCGTACTTCTATTACATTATGACAGTTCTAATAAGAAGTGCAGTACTAATAATGATAAAAACAGTGATCTCATCACTAAGGAACTGAACTGAAAGGAAACAAATATACACATAATGCGAGAAATACATAATTTGATCTGGTCAAAAGTACAACAGTGCTACAGCCATCTGTCCCAAAAGTGATACACAAGAGTCTATCTGTCTAGTCAGAAAAAGGGATGCTATATACAAGTCAACTATCCCGGAAAATTGGCTCTTACTAAGGCCTCGACTAACTAGAAAACTAGACTATCCCATCATCAATCCTGAATCACACACCGGAGCGGGTCAGCTCCCATACCCTTTCCAACGCACGACGAAAGATATAGTCGGCCTGCCGCCTGGAGATCCTACCATGCCTGTCCCCCTGGAGTGATCTGAGCCTCGCTCGGGACGTGAGCTCTATCCCCGTAAGCTCCCTCCTCAAGGATCGGGGTATAAAAGCCCTAGTCTCATAAGCTCGGGTACGCCTACCCGCCCTCTCCGCATCCAACTCCCTCCTGGCCTCATCCAGTCGGGCCTCAGCAACAGCCACTCGGGTTCTCAGTACATCCTGAACATAGCCGTGGGCTAACGAAGACTGCCTGTGGGCAGGGTCGAGAGGTGGTGAATCTAGAGCCGCTGGGGGTGCCTCCTCGGTCTGTCTAGGCTCGGAAGTATGGGTCTCTGAGCTGTCATCATAAGGGATCCAAGATAGTGGTGGAGGGGTAGGAGCTCTGACCACCGGAAGTGTGGGTAAAGGGGTACCAGCATACACTACCATAGGTCTGACATGCTCCTCAGCTACTGGGACCTCATCCGGGTCCTCCTCATCTGGAATAGCAATGACCTCTATCTCTGACTCCTCTGAGGGGTCCTCCTCATCTGAAATAGGAATGACCTCCGTCTCTGACTCCTCTGAGGGGTCCTCCTCATCCTCCTCCATCTCAGGCTCCTCCTGATCCTCAACATCTAGCAGTGCCTTATCATGCTCACGCTCGAACATCTCAGGGTCCTCTATCTCAGGCGCCTACACATTAAACGAGCTAAGTTACTATCATGATACTTATAAGGGTTCCCGTAAGGGTTTAAACTGTCAACACTACTTAAGTAGTCCGACCATGAACTTGGCAAGAGTTCTTATTATCTTTGTGAGTTTGTTATTATATCGTCGCATCATCTCTGAGGTTTATAACGCTTAGCTCTGATACCATTTCTGTAACACCCCCAGATCCGGGGTCAGGGATCCGGGTCGTCACGGTCTTTCTTTCCACAATATCACTTCACTTAATTAATAATAAATAACCTTATGTTGTGACCCCACACTAACACACCCCACAACCCGTTATAGTCTCAGAGATGAAATTGAAATAAGTACAAGTCCTTGAATCCACAATTAAAAGTTATTACAACCCAAAATGATTACTTGATAAATTTACAGTTAATTGCCATTATCTGCCACAAGTTATAATTATACATAATTTGATTCTCAAAAGTAGAATGCCTGATCTACCAATAGATCTACCTCTGCAGCTATAGCAGCTACAACATTAACGGGAAGACGCGGGACGCTTCCCACGCGCTTGCGCTGGGTCTGCTGGAGTCTGGCCATATTTCCTAACTGTTGTTGTGTGATGAAGAAATAAAGCAAGAGTGAGCCTTACAGCTCGCAAGATAATATATAGTGATAACAATAATACAAGTATCTAAACGGATACTTACTAGAATCCTTTATCAAGTGTAAGATAATTACTTACTAGATATAAGTAAAAACAAGGGATGAAGTTACCAAATACTTCACTATACTTATATCAATTATAAAGTTACTTGAACTACCACTGTTCAAAGTATAACGAGCTTTCAACAGTTCATCACATAGATGAGACTACAAGACAAATTTGAATAGATTAAATCTTTGAAGTAGTATTGAAGGAAATGAAGTTATGATATACTTCATTAAGTTCCGATATATATATATCCACATATACATCTTCCTTATACAGTCCCTGAAAACCTCTGTCATGTAAAGTATGAACAGAGTTTGTAACATCCAATGAATTTTTGGAAGGGAAAAAGAATTGTGGCATAAACCCGATATCTTGCTGATCAGGCAAAGATACCAATAAGTAACCTTTTCTACTAGTAGATGGACGAATTCCCCACTGGTCATCACCCTAGTCGCAATAGGACCTTATGCTGGACTGCCACTCAGCCACTTATGCATTTGATGGACTTCCACTGAGCCACTTACACTATCATGGAC
Organism: Apium graveolens; assembly: GCF_009905375.1. Taxonomy (NCBI): domain Eukaryota; kingdom Viridiplantae; phylum Streptophyta; class Magnoliopsida; order Apiales; family Apiaceae; genus Apium; species Apium graveolens. The sequence goes on along the minus strand of NC_133648.1, from coordinate 136,638,053 downwards.
GCCCACTGAGCCCATGTTGCTTATGCCGACTCGATAGATGGACTTACTTCCCGAACGTTGGGTAAGTAATCAATTCATTTACCAAAACTGCAACCTTGTTGCGAATATAAAATACACCATAGAGCCGGATCCCTCAGGTCTTGAGCGAGTATTTAAATCCCCTTTTTAAAAGGAAGATCTTAAATATAAAAATGAGTTTTGGGATCCGCTCTAACTTTTAAAAATCATTTTGAAGACTCGAAAACACTTTAAAGAGTGTTTGGAGTAATGCTGATTTAATGAAGTAAACCAGTCCCAATATATTTAGAAAATATCTGAATATTATTATTTAAATAATATTCCCATAAAGAATAATCTTTATACAAATAATTGAAGTAAAAGTTGTAAGACTTATACTTGAAATTAGTATTAAATAACCAAAGATATACTTATACGAAAGTACTATCTTTATTTGAATAATCGAAAATAAGTTTGATTATCGAAACATTATTCTTTAATAAAATAAAGAATATTATTAAATAATAAGCGGAGTCATAATACCTCAAATGAATATTATAAATAGTATTCATTAAATAAAATAACGGAGTCATACATCCTCAAATGAATATTCAATTAATAATCATTAATAATATAACTGAGTCATAAGCCCTCGAATGAATATTCGAAATAATATTCAATAATAAATTAAAGGAGTCATAAGTCCTCGGATGAATATTCGAAATAATATTCAAAAATAAATTAAAGGAGTCATAAGTCCTCGGATGAATATTCGAAATAATATTCAATAATAAAATAAAGGAGTCATAAGTCCTCGGATGAATATTCGAAGTAATATTCAATAATAAAATAAAGGAGTCATAAAAATCCTCGGATGAATATTCGAAATAATATTCAATAATAAAATAAAGTTAAAGTTATCGAATAAGCCTTATTCGATTAATAGTTTTGAAAACTATAACCATATATATATAAAAATATATATATTATACTCGGGAACATCGACTCCCGGTTTAGAAATATGTTCACCTTTTGATCCCCTATACTAAGGGTAAACTCAATACCGCTTATCTCTAGCATAGGTATTATGCAACTGTAAGCATTTTAACCAACAGATATATAATCCAAGAATATGAAACAGGCATGCATATATACCATATCACATGCTACAATATATCGCAAGAATTTGCTAATAACAAATATGCATTTATCGCAAGATCATGCATATACACATATACATCACAACAACAGTATAACGGGTAGAAAACTTGCCTGAGCGACTGGGGGTGATAAAAGGCTCGGGACGAGTCTGGTAACCTATAAACAACAAGTAAGTTGGAATTAAATCAAAGTCACTTGTAAATCTATACTTTAACTAACTTAGACTCTAACGTTTGTTTTGCGCTTACTGATTCTCTTAAGTCACTCGAGTACCCTCGGCTCCACCATTTTTAATAATTTAACCATTACGAGTTTTAAGGCGATTCCTTCGCGAGTGTCTTACCAACTGACTAACACTCTTACCATAATTGTTTCATACATTAATTAACCCTTTTTGGTCATTAACCTATGTTTTAAAGTAAGGCGAGGGGAAAAGTTTCGTTCGCGAAACGCCGTTACTTAAAACGGTCGTTTCTCCTAAACCGTACATCGGAATCAAACGACTACATATCAAAATGAAGCTCGTAACATGAACTATCTAATCATGGCAATGGTCATAATCTAGCAGGGAGTTCTCAGGTCCAAATGTTATGAACAAAAGCAGTCTAAAGTAAATCGGACATTATGACGGCTATGTTTACGCGATTTCCCAAATTTAAACCATTCCAAAACCATCACAATTCAACCCCAATCCATTCATAAAACCAAAGTCCATCCTTATTACATCATAACATCCCCAATAAATCCAATATTAACATTTATACTTATGCTTAAGCTTGAATTTAACTATACTTAAGTTCTTTTAACCAAAACAACAAGATTCACCATTCCATTTCACTACCACTCCAACCCAAACTCTAAACCACAAGCATTAAGCTACTATATCACCATAACAATCAAAATCATCTTATTATACAAAGGAATCTAGGGTTTGGAGATGATATACCTTCCTTGAAGTGGTGGGAGTAGCTAGGAAGCCTTAAGAAGCCTTGAGAAGTCTTAGGGATGCTTGGATCTTAAAGGAAAACAAGAAAAAATCAAGTTAAAAACTTTGAAATCACTATTCATTGTCTTCTTCATTGATTTCTTGAAGAAGATTGAGAAAGAATTGAAGGCTTAAACTCATAAGATAGCCATAACTATGCATAAGGATGACTAGGGAATTATCTTACCAATTTAGGAAGCCTTGATCTTGAGTTTTGAAATTCCTTTCTCTTGAAAATGGCAAAAGCCGAGAGCAATGAAGAAATAAGAGGTTTTGTGTTTTTTGTTTTGATGAAATGAAATGTTTGGCTTGGTTGATTGAATTAGATTTGTTTTATTTTTGGTTAATTACCAATTTAACCTTGGTTTTGTGTGGTTAACAATCCACCACATTTCCTTCCTTCCCATGTCATGCTTATGTCATGTTATGATGTCATCTTTCCCTCTTTGTCCTCTTCTCATTGGTTGGGTGACATCATCCTCTCTAACCCCCTTGATTAACTTCCTAATTGTTTCCCTAATGACCGCTGATCTGTTATACGGTTCGTTTAACTTTCATTTTCGTTTATCGTTTGAGGGATCATACCCGGGATCTTATTACTTAGGTTCCCTTAACCTTTCTCAATATATTATATTCCTTTTATAATCCTCTCTTATAATCCTTTAATTTAAATCCTTTTTATCCTGTTACCTTATACTCAATTCTTTCCGTATCTAGTGGATTTCCGGGAAAAGTCAAAGTGTTCGGAATTGGATTCTGACGATCTTTACATACACTTATATACCATATAGAGTACTAATAAAATCTCAGAATATCCATAACAGAACCCTTACATAGTGTGGCATGAAAAGTTTTCTCATTCAGCTAAAACACTATTCATAAGGGTTACAAAAAGTTGAAAATTTTGGGGGTTATTACAATTTCAACTTGCAAATTAACTCATATAGATTTAAGAATAATTAAGTATACCTAACTCACTTACCAACCTTGGAAATGTGGATTCATCCCGTGGCTTGGTAAAGATATCTACAAGCTGCTTCTCACTTGGAACAAAATGTAGCTCCACAGTACCATTCATTACATGTTCCCTTACGAAGTGGTACTTGATATCTATGTGCTTTGCCCTTGAATGTTGTACTGGATTTTCAGTGATGGCTATTGCACTTGTGTTATCACAGAAAATAGGAATCCTCTCAACTTGCAAACCATAGTCTAGCAATTGAGTTTTCATCCATAATATATGTGCACAGCAACTACCAGCAGCAATATATTCAGCTTCAACTGTATAAGTGGAAACTGAGTTTTGGTTTTTACTGAACCAGGACACAAGCTTGTTTCCTAGAAATTGATAGGTTCCTGTTGTACTCTTTCTATCAATTCTACAACCTGCATAATCTGCATCTGAATAACCAGTTAGATCAAAACCAGAATCTCCAGGGTACCAAATGCCAAGTTTTGGTGTTCCCTTGAGATATCTGAAAATTCTCTTAATAGCTATTAAGTGAGATTCTCTAGGATCAGCCTGAAATCTAGCACATAAACATGTGGCAAACATTATATCTTGGCTACTGGCTGTTAAGTACAGAAGTGAGTCAACCATGCCTCTATAACTTGAAATATCCACAGACTTTTCAGTAGTGTTTAATTCAAGCTTAGTTGCAGTGGCCATGGGAGTTTTTGCAGATGTGCAATCCATTCGATCAAACTTCTTTAAAAGATCAAAAATGTATTTAGTTTGACTAATGAATATTCCATCACTAACTTGCTTAACTTGTAAACCAAGAAAGTAAGTCAGTTCTCCCATCATACTCATTTCATACTTACTTTGCATCAATTTGGCAAACTTTTTGCAAAGTTTCTCATCTGTAGAGCCAAAAATAATATCATCTACATAAATTTGGACAAGTATACTAGAGCCAGTTACATTTCTAAAAAACAAAGTTTTAGCTACAGTACCTCTTGTGAAGTGATTTTCGAAAAGGAACTTTGATAGAGTGTCATACCAGGCTCTAGGTGCTTGCTTCAGTCCATAAAGTGCTTTCAAAAGATAGTAGACATGTTCTGGAAAATTTGGATCTTCAAAACCAGGAGGTTGACTGACATAGACTTCCTCCTTCAAGTCTCCATTCAGAAAGGCACTTTTGACATCCATTTGATACACCTTGAAATTGACATGGGCTGCATAGGCTAAGAAGTTTCCGATGGCTTCAAGTCTTGCAACAGGAGCAAATGTTTCATCAAAATCTATTCCTTCTTGTTGACGATAGCCCTTAGCAACCAATCTAGCTTTGTTCCTGACTACTATGCCATTTTCATCCATCTTGTTTCTGAATACCCATTTGGTGTCTATTGAATTCTTTCCTTTAGGCTTGGGCACCAGCTTCCATACATTATTCCTTTGAAATTGGTTTAACTCCTCCTACATAGCTAAAATCCAATCAGGATCCAACAAAGCTTCTTCTACCTTCTTTGGATCTTCCTTGGAAAGAAAGCTGTTGTATAAACATTCTTCTTGAGTTGCTCTCCTCGTTTGAACTCTAGAAGAAAGATCACCAATAATAAGCTCAAAGGGGTGATCTTTTGTCCATTTCCTTTGTTGAGGTAGATTAGCTCTAGATGAAGAGGCCTCATTGTTGTCTTGATGTATGACTGAGTTTTGATTGTTAGAAACTCTCCCTGAGTTTGTGGATCTTTGATTTGAGAAAGAGGAACTTTCCATAGGTGATTTATCTTGATTTCCAGCTTCTCTTGATAACCCGACCGATGGTGAGTTTTGAGTACCGACGGATGAAGCTGGTTGTCTTCCGACAGATAACGCAGACTGCCTCCCAACGGATGAAGCATTATGAGATGAAGCATTATGCAACTCGACAGATGTTGAGTTTTATGCTTCATTGGTAGTGGATTTATCTGCATTATCCTTAGATACAGTTTCTTGATCACTTTCATCATCACTATCATCACTAACCATCTCCACATTGTCGAATTTTAGGCTCTCATGGTAATCTCCATCTTGCAGTCCTTCAATCTTTTTATCATCAAACACAACATGTATTGATTCCACAACAATGTTGGTTCTTAGATTGTAGACTCTATATGCTTTACCAACATCATATCCAACAAAAATTCCTTCATCTGCTTTAGCATCAAACTTTCCATTTTGATCAGTTTGATTTCTCAGAATATAACACTTGCAGCGAAAGACATGAAGAAAATTTAGGGTTGGCTTCTTATTCTTGAACAATTTATATGGAGTCATGCATCTTCCTTGATTAACCAGAGAAATATTCTGAGTGTAGCATGCAGTAATAACAGCTTCAGCCCAGAAATATATTGGCAGTTTAGATTCTTCAAGCATAGTCCTTGCAGCTTTAATAAGTGATCTGTTCTTCCTTTCCACTACTCCATTCTGTTGTGGGGTCCTTGCTACTGAAAACTCATGCAGAATCCCATTTTCCTCACAAAATGCTCTTATGATAGAATTCTTGAACTCAGTTCCATTGTCACTCCTGATTCTTCTAACCTTGAAATCAGGATGATTATTGACTTGCCTTATGTGATTGATGATGATTTCACTAGCCTCATCTTTAGACTTTAAGAAAATTGTCCAAGAGAACTTTGAGAAATCATCTACAATTACTAGGCAAAATCTTTTTCTTGAGATGGACAACACATTGACTGGTCCAAACAAATCCATGTGTAGCAGTTGCAAAGGTTCTTCAATTGTTGAATCAAGTTTCTTCCTGAATGATGCTTTAATCTGCTTCCCCTTTTGGCAGGCATCACACAGTCCATCCTTGGAAAACTCCACTAGAGGAATGCCTCTAACCAATTCTTTCTTTACTAGCTCATTCATGGTCTTGAAGTTTAAATGGGATAGCTTCTTGTGCCATAACCAACTTTCATCCTGGCTTGCTTTACTGAAAAGGCAAGTAACAGATTCTGCATTAGATGAGTTGAAATCAGCTAGGTACACATTTCCTTTTTTCACACCAGTAAGAACCACTTTGTTGCTTCTTTTATTAGTCACAACACATGCTTCTGAGTTGAAGGTTACTGAGTTGCCTTTGTCACAAAGCTGGCTGATGCTCAACAAATTATGTTTGAGACCATCCACTAAGGCAACTTCCTCAATGATGACATAGTCCTTTGAAATCAAGCCATATCCCACAGTATAACCCTTGCTATCATCTCCAAAAGTAATACTTGGGCCAGCTCTTTCCTTAAACTCTGCGAGCAGGGTAGAATCACCAGTCACGTGTCTTGAAAACCACTATCCAAGTACCAAAGATTTTTTCTGTTTCCCTGCACACATCAAAATCAAATCAAATTAATTTTGGTACCCAAGTTTCCTTGGGTCCTGCCTTGTTAGCCTTCTTTTTCTATTTCTTAGGATTTATCTCATTTGACTTGGGGATATTAAGTTCATTCTTGGTCATTTGAGTTGGGCCTTTGAAACCATTCATTGCAACAGAATTATCATGCATATTATTATTACCAGGGAATTGCATGCTATTAGTAAACATGTTATTCCAGTATGGCATGCTAAATGGCATTTGTGGCATACTAAATGCAGCATAATAAGGATTAGGTGCAAATGGCATGTTAGCAAACTGTGCATTCATATTCTGTGTAGACATGGCATTCATAGGCATGGGAGACATGGCATTCATGTTTAGAAAGTGAGGTGGCACAGATATGGAAGTACGCATGGGAGATTTGCAATTAACAGACAGATGATTTACACTACCACACTTGACACAGATTTTTCTAGGAGCATATTTATCAGGTGTGTAGTTATTGTGTTTGTTAATCCCTACTTTACCATTTCTATTGTTTTTCTTTTTAGTCTCTGTTTTTACCTCTATCTTTTCAAGTCTGTCACTTAACTGTTTCACAGTCATGTGACCAACATTAGCCTTTTTCCCTTTCTTAACTTGACTCGATTCTCCTGAAACAAAGTTCTTGGAAACAGACCCATACTTTTCATTTAGCTTAACCAGTTTGGCTTTACTGATAGGCTTGCTCACAGCCGACGGATGAGGATTTTCATCATTCGACGGATAACCCTTTTTGTTATCCGACGGATGATCCTCATCATCCGTCGAGTCTACATCTTTTAGCACTCCATCCACCAAATTTGGTTCTAGTGTCTCTTTGTTCCTTTTCCAGGCTGCATCACAGAAAGACTCAATTCCTTGAACTTTGGTGATTTGAGCATGGACATCCCTGGATGTTTTCCATGCCTTAATCACCTCTTGTTCACGCTCGAGCTGCTTCTTTAAAATTTCTTCTTTCTTCAAGGACTCAGTTAATTCCTCCTTGGCAATTTTACACTCAATTCTTAACTTTTCAAAATCAATGAACTGAGACTCAAGCACATTATTTCTCTCACTAAAAAACAAATTTTTTTCTTTGATTTTAGCATTTTCTTTAGTAAGAGACTTAAGTGTAACACGCAAATGATATAACTCTGTAGACATGTCATTTATGGCATCATTACACTCAGCTTTAGATAAATGTGCAAGGTTTGTAGTAATTACCAGATTACTTGAAGAACTTATTTCTGTCTCATCAGACTTGGCCATTAGGGCTAGATTAACATAGTTGACATCTTCATCTTCATCCAGATCATCTGCTGCCCAATCATTTTCTTGTGTTATGAAAGCCCTTTCCTTCTATTTGAGTAGTTCAAAGTATTTTTGCTTATAATCCACAGGCTCAAACTTTTTCTTACTGGAATCTGACTTCCTACACTCACTGGAAAAATGCCCTGCTAAGCCACATTTGAAACATTTAAATTTTGATTTATCCACCATGTTTCTATTTGGTTTGGCTGCTCCAAAGTTCTTCTTGAACATGAGCTTGGAAAATCTCCTGGAAAGAAATGCTAGGTGTTCATCAATGTCCTCCATGTCATCTTGGCTCAAAGAATCTTCATTTTCAGCTGCAAGCCCCTTACCCTTGCTTTTACAGACCCTTGAAGTTGACTCAACAACTTCCATCTTTACTTCCTTTTCTTTTTCCAACTCAACAACTAGTGCAATGGATCCTCCTTTCTTCTTTCCTCTTTCCATCCTCTCATCTTGCTCTATTTCAAGCTCATAAGTTTTCAGAATTCCATACAGTCTCTCCAAAGTAAACTCCTTATAATCTTGTGAGTTTCTTAATGAGACTGTCATTGGTTTCCATTCCTTTGGAAAATATCTAAGGAATTTCAGATTGGAGTCTTTTGTCTGATAGACCCTTCCATGCAACTTAAGATCATTTAGTAGTTTTTGGAACCTACTAAAAATGTCAGTGAGAGACTCACTTTCTTCATTATGAAAATGCTCATATTGCTGAATCAGGAGCTGCATCTTGTTTTCTCTAACTTGCTCAGTGCCATCACATATGATCTATATTGTATCCCAAACATCCTTGGCAGTTTTGCAGTTGATAATGTTGTCAAACATATCTCCATCAACTCCATTAAACATGATATTCATGGCCTTTTTATCCTTCCTGACTTGTTCAATGTCAGGATCAGACCATTCATGCCTTGGCTTGGGGACTAATGGCTCGTTTTCTGTTGCAGCTCTTATTGGAACATGAGGGCCTCTTTCTATGCAGTCTACATAGGCCTCATCTTGAGAAAACAAATGAAGATGCATCTTTACCTTCCAATGATGGTAATTATCTTTATCTAGAAACAGGATCTTGACTCCAACATCCTTCTTGTTCATCTTGCTATATTGTTTCGATCTTTAAACTCTTTGTAAGTTAAGAGCTTCCTCTGATACGAATTGTTAGTCCCTTAACAATATGACAAGAATTACAGAAGGGGGGTTGAATGGATTTCTTGAAACTTTTTCTTGAAATAAAAATGTTCAAGCTCAAATATATATATATATATAAGTGTGAATTGATTAGCACAATGCGGAATAATTACTTAAGTGAATCAAAACACAAGTAATTAAAAACAAGAGACTTTAAAAACTTTCTGGTGGATTTGAAGGATTCCACCAGAGATATATATTATATATCGAAAGAACCCTGTGTGCAAAATGCTCACAGCTGCTTACAAGAATTGAACAACTAAGAATATAGAGAAATGCTAAGGATTCTGCTTATAAATGTTTCTCTGCTTGTTTCTTAGATTCAATATTTTCTTAGTTGCTACTTCTTGGTTTATATATCACCAAGATTACAAAGTAATGAGACAGGATAATAAAACAAAACTATCTAGTCTATTACAATGCTACTTCATTACTCTATTTCAGCATATTTGAATATCTTCATAATAGCATGAAAATGGCAATGCTTCTTTGTTCTCGAAAACCCAGTTAAATAGGCTACCACATTTCATTTGCATCCAATCGACGCATGTGACTGAGTTGTCACTGTCAACAGATATTTGAATTCTTTATCCATCGGTTTATTGATCATCCGTCGAGTTATTGATCATCCGTCGGGTTGTTGATCATCCGTCGAATTCATTGTTTGTTCATTCGTCGAGTAACAATCAGGCACTAGACTTCATTTCACTTATGCAGAATTACAAGACATCATCTATGTACAATTAGTCAACCTATTCTGCATATCTAACTAAAGTCAACATGACTCAAGTACTACTACAGATTCTAAATAATATGTATGCAAAAATATGCTTCAGACTTATTATTACATAAGCTACTCATTCGACGGATAATAAGTCATCATCCGTCGGGACTATATTGAGTCATCCATCGGGACTTTAAATCTTATCCGTCGAGTGCTACATTATTTCACTAAGTAAAATCTACTAAGATGTTTTGTTCATGTAATCATCAAGTGTACAACATATACACAACACAAAGGTTATTTGAGGTACCTTCAATTCAGCAGTGTCAGTATTGCTATCAGCATTTGCCATCAAGGCATAATTCACCTCATCTTCAAAATTTGAAGTGTCTGTCCAGCTTTTCTTCTATGTGACAAGTGCCTTGCCTTTATCACATTTTCCTTTCTTGTAGTTAGGAGATATGTGGCCTCTTTCACCATAATTATAGCATTTGACATTTGAGTTGTCTCCTCTGTCATACTTTCCTCCTTTGCCTTCAGACTTTCTGAACCCTTTCTTATCAGAACTTCCACCTTTCCTGGAAAACTTCTTTCCCTTTCTGAATTTCTTGTAGGCTATCTTTGTGCTACCTTTCACCATAAGAGCACACAGTTGCATCATCTATGCATCAACATCAACTTCAGATAAACTTTTAGTTTGTGAATCATCATCATTAGAATATGATGACTCTGAATCAGACTTTATGATGAGAGCCTTTCCTTTGCCCTTCTTTGAGACAACAACTTTAGGAGACTCCTCCTCAGCTTTAAGAGCAACTATCCTTGACTTTCTTCCTTGCCTCTTGCTCATTTTATCCATCTCCAGTTCATAAGTCTTGAGAATACTATAAATTTCATCAAGAGTAGTTTCAGTAAGGTCATAGTTGTCTCTTATGGTAGTAGACTTCAAATCCCAATTTTCAGGAAGAGCTAAAATAAATTTTAGATTTGAATCTTCAAGATCATATTCCTTGTCCACCAGTGACAGATCATTCAAGAGTTTGACAAACCTGGCATATAAATCAGTTAATGACTCATCAGCTTTTGAGTCAAAGTGCTCATACTCTTGAGTGAGTATAGTCCTCCTGTTCCTTTTTGATTGCATCAGTTCCATGGAATCTTGTCTCCAAAGCATCCCATAACTCCTTTGCAGTCTTGCATCCAATTACCCTGTTAGACATGACATTATCAATTGCACTATACAGCAAATGCCTTACCCTTGTATCCTTGGCAATAGATGAGATATCTTCAGGTTTGTATTCACCTCTCTCTTTTGGTATGGTCTTTGCTGGTTGATCAGCAACTGCAACAGAGAGCTTGGTAGGCTTATATGGTCCTTCATTTATTCTATCAAGGTATTCTGGATCTGTAGCTTCCAGAAACATAGCCATCTTCACTTTCCATATGGGATACTCAGATGGTCTCAGTATGGGAACCCTAATAGTCTCATATCGACTGTGGGTTTGAGTGTTATGAGTTTCTTGAGTTTTGGTGGGCTTGGTTGGAGTTTGTGTTTCTTCAGACATGATTGATTGTTTGGATCTTTACTGTATGTGCATTAACAGAAAAGCTATGATACCACTTGATAGGTCACGCAATACTATAGAAGGGGGTTGAATATAGTGTTTATACAATCAAATCGATTTCAACACAAGTATATAACAAAGATCAAGTATATTCAAATAAACTCTGTTACAATAGAACTATTGTTCTCTCTCAGTGATGAATAATAACACTAAGAGCTGTTAGGTTACAATGTATAATCTTCTCGATAATGGTAACACATATAGTGTAAACCCTAAGCTGTGTTTATGTAGTACACAGTTACAAGATATCTTCTAATTGATATGGAATATAATTTTGTCTCCTAAAATATATCAATCAGATATCTTCTACAAGTCTTCTAGTCCTCTAACTCTTCATGCATATCTTCTTTTGTTTTAGTCTAGATCTTCTCCTGTAAATCAGACGCTTTCCTTATCTGAAGTCTTCCCGCACTTAAGTCCTGATATATATCTTCTGACAGCTTAAGTTCTGATATTAAGTTCTGACTTCAGTAAGTTCTGATTTCCAGTAAGTCCTGATAAGTCTTGTTGTTAAAATCTGAAAACTAAACACAAATTATATTATACATGACATCTCAAATATATCTAACATGGACTGTTGTGCTACTTCATCTTCAACAACAACAGGGATTTCTTCAGGTGATGGAATAGTAGAGTAAATGGACTATTTTCAGAAAAAACATGGATTGTCTCATGTGGTGGAATAGTAGAATGTATGAATTGCAAGAAAGTATTAGTACTTAGACTTGCAGGGAGATTAACATCACTTGGTACATTAGAGTTTATTTGAAGTTCAACAGATTGTTGTTCATCATCTGCTTCTTTAGTACTCTGTGCACCTGCAAACATATAAAAAGTAAAACTTAATCTCTCTATTATTTTAAAGTACCTCACTACTCCTCACACCACACATCTCATGACTTTTAATAGTAAGAGCTTCTTCAGAGGGATTACCAAATCCTATCTCTCATCTACCTCTCCTTTTGCAAGGAAGGATCCTGCCTCTCTTTAATTCTATTTTTCTCTAAATCTTTTCACACATCCCACAGAAAAAACTCAGAAAGATTGTCCTATAAAAATAAGAGGTGGCTAAAGAAGGGTGATCCGTGGTCATACAACTAGAGGTAGTCCTTAAATAAGGACTAGAAATAATCATACCAACAAGATTTATAGCAAGAAGAATAAATGCTGAAAAGACCAAATCAATTTTTAGGATAAATGTTGATAAAGTAATAATAGTATTTATATCTTGTGAATCTGAAGATGCAGTTTCCGTACTGACATTCAGTGGTGGTACTGATAAAACATCAGTAGACAATTGAGACGGATGAATTCTGCCTTTAGCATCTATAATAAGAGTCACTGCACAAGGATTAAGGCTTGCACTGCAACGTTGATGCAATGGTTCTTGTGTAGCTGGATAATCAGGAGTTGCTGGATGACTTTGACTACCAGGTTCTTGTGTACTCTTCTCTACGATTGCAATGATGGACTCCTGAGAAGTTTCAATCTGAGGCTCTTGTTCTTCAATATCTGTTGGACCACTTTGAGGTGCAGGTTCTTGTGGGATTGGATCTGGAGATGTAGTTGTTGTACCCCTTTAAGATACAGGTTCTCGTGTGCTTGATCCTGTAAAGAATCCTTTTCCTTGAAGCCTCTTGACACTAGCTTCTACTTGCTCATGAGAGACTTCTCTTGCTTTCTTGTGATATTGCTTGACTGGAGATTCAGACAGTTCTACAAGTGCTTCAGTAGTGGTATAGAATTCAAAATTTAGATTTGATGCACTCTGTGTCTCCTCAGCAATTTCCTATTTAATCTGGTGCAAGTGCTGATTGTAATAGGATTTAACCAATCTTCTTTTCCTTGGTCTGGGGCTTGCACCGGTATCAGTAGTTGTGCCTTTTTCAGTTGATGGAACAACTGGTTTTGGAGAAGAATCAGATGAAAGGTTTGGAAATCTTGAAGATAAGGTAGCACTGTCCTCATCTGAGTCTAATTCTAATCCAGCAAGTACAAGTTTCCTTTTGACAATGAGGTTTAGAAGAATGAGGAACTTGAGATGCTTCATCTTTTGACTTAGCTACAGCAGGATTTGTAGCTCTCTTTGCCAGTCCTTTCTTTCTTTTTACAACATGTGTCTTTTGGGAGACACCTGAGGTGGCTTATGCTTGAGATTGTTGTGGTGGTTGAGTTTGTGTTTGAGTTGTTATGCTGGGGTGAGCTACATGGGGTTTCCAATGGTAATTTCTTGCAGCTTAGCACTCTGACTGTTAAACAAACCATAAGTCTCAGGAAGCCTTGCTAAAAGCAAGTTCCTAGAAACCAACGGTAACCTTAAAGGAGCTAAATTCAACCGCTCTTCATCTTGTGAAATTAAGTCAGAAAAAGCCCTTTTTTGTCAATTTAAACACTGACACTGTTTGATTAGAGGGGATAGGGGTATCAGGGAAACAAACATTCAAAATCAACTGACAGAATCTAGCATATTATACTATATTTCTATTAGCATTTATCCTATCACCAATAAAAGAAAAGACTACTCTACCATAATCATAATGTGAACCATGAATTAGAGAGTACCCTATCTGTTATGTCATGATGGGCAAGGCATCAAAATTCGAAAATTTGTTGTTGAAGGCCTTTGTGATACAATAAAAGAAGAAACTCCATTCCTTCCTTAGCCCATTCCTTTTTAATTGACCAAGGTTCTTCAAATCCTTGTGATAGCCAATCACAGTAAAGAATCTCCTCATTTCAGTATCTCCCACCAATCTAGTATAGGAGGTATGAGTAGGCAACTGTAATACATCTCTTACAGTTTGAGAAGTTATAATCCTTGTCTTATTGTCAAATTTAAATACAAGGCTTGGAGATCCATTTGCTCCTCCATCATCATGGACTCCAGTCCTCCAGATAGCAAGCCTCTGGTCACCAGAGATTGTGGGTGGAGCTGTGAAAGCAAATCCAATCTCACTGGATCGAAGAAAGTCCTGAAAGATGTGAAAATCAACATTCACACTGTTGTTATTCAGAATAGTAGAATAGTTGTTAGTCACAAACTTTGCACCATCATAATCAAATGATTTAGAAGCAGCAAGTAAAGTCATGGTTAATTTTTCAAGAAAAATTTGAAACAGGATTTAGGGTTTCAGAGTTTACGGCTTGAGAAAGGTAAAGTAGCAGAAAAAAATAATAGAGATACGTAAAGTATTATCTGAAATCAAAAATTGATTTTTATATAATACATCACTCCACTAATTTAGACACAATTCAATTTAATGGGACACATGGCAATATACAATTGACTGTAAAATTAATCATGTAAATGTGTGATACTGCATGCACAGTTCCCAAGAATAAAGTTTTGCATTAAATGAACGTGTTTCATATCCTCACGTCAACGTGTAAACATCTGTAACCATGAAAAATTACCCACTTGTTGTGACGCCCTCCAAACCCGGGTCAGAAGTTTGGGGTCCACAATACATACACAATATATAAACCTGTATAGGAAATATTATTTGCAATGACCCTGTTTCACATAACCACAGATCGCAACAGGTTAAAGTATGAAAACAAGTCACAATCTTAATCTTTATTACAACGTACCAAATCCCAACTTATTTAACTTACAACTGATAATAAAATCATTCTTACCATCTGACTATTTCTCTACCGCATGAAGCTTCTGCTAGCTCGATTTAACTCAAATGGAACCTTAGCCCGCACTTTGGACTGAGGAACTTCACTATCATCCATATTCTTTTCAATTGTAAAATATATAAATGAATCACAAGGGTGAGCTAACTAGCTCAGCAAGTCTTAATAGGGATAACTGAGGTTAAGCAATAATCAAATGGAATGATTCAGAGGAATGCTTCTTATTTTTAACTAATCATTAGAATTAGATATTCATTTTAAAATTTAAAAACCAAGGTTAGGCTGCTGATCAGTCACGCACTAACCCCGAGCGAAGCACACAGCTCTGCTCTAGGAGCTGGATCCAAGGCACACATTGGCCTAATTCGACCACGAATCTGGTCTGACCACGAATCTGGTCCATATAAAGAAAACTATCTAATTCTAAAACAATTTAGTGTAATAAACAATGTAATTCAATAAGCAAGATCATAATCAACAACGATAAAGCATTGGTATAAAATCGTAATGCAATTCTTGAGTATCACAAGGGTATATCAGGGTATGTATAAGAAACGGTTTCCAGTTTGTAAAGGATCAGGTATTAGACCAATAATGATTTTTCAAGGTATAGTTCTTTGATGTTATAAAGAATGGTTGGAGTATAAAATTTCTGTGTTTTCAAATAATTTTGTTCCAGTGTTTGGTGTTTGGTAGTGATGAATGGCTGACTTTTCTGGCTTCTTTGCTATCCCAAACTTCTTTTGAATATCCTCATCAATTTTATCCCAGTTGATTGGATTCAACTGCTCCTTTTCTGCCGCTCTTATATTGGCTGTTGCTTCATTTATCAGATCAATGCTATCTTTGGCTGGTGGCTTTGAGATAGTAATTATAGGCATAATTACTTTGCTAACTTGAATGTTGAGCACTTTTTGCTCACCCTCACTCCTAGAACTCTCTTTCTCCCCCTTTTTGTTATCATCAAGATGCGTAGAGGAGGAGGTTTGTGCAGCCACCAGTTTCTGAAGCAAGTCTATTTGTTGAGCTTGGTGTAGATGAATTGCTGTAAGAGATGATTCCATAGCAAACATTCTTTTGTCCAAGGCATCAACTTTGGTGGCAAGATCTGAGTTTTTCTTGAGCCGTCTCTTGATGTCTGTAATTGTTGTCCCTGGAAGTCTAGCTTCCAATCTCTCAGAAAAGTCTTTCTTGAGTTCACCAATTTCCTGTTTGAGAGTGGATACATTGAGAGTTTGTTGATAGCCTAGAATTTGATGTAGTTGGAGAGAAGCAAGATGTGCTTGCAGAAGCTTTTTGGTGCTAGCATTTGTGGATGATTGAATTGCAGACTATGTTTAACTGATTAGCCGAATGAGAGTAGATTTGAAGTGATGTTCATCACATTTCTTGGAGAAGGCCCATGATGGCATGCTTGACCTTGAACTAGGGCCAGCTTCTCCCTCTAAGTTCAATAGCTCTTCTCCACTTTTTGCATCCTCACCTTCAAAGAAATCTTCTGAACCACCAGTCTCATAATCAACATCACCAGCTGTAGAGGGCAAAGTTGTGATGGCATCCTTATCTCTTAGCATTGACTGTGTGGTGTGCACCAAGTTGAGCATCCTTTCTGCATTGTCATTGCCCTGTTCATCTAGAAGTTGATATGATGGAATATGATGAGTAAATGTCTCAGCATCAAGGGAGGTAGAATCTATAACAGCTTGAGGTTGCTGAGATAGTCCCTCCCTGTCTGCATCCTGGACATTCATTAACTCACTTGCAATGACATCCACCCTTATATCTCCTGTACCTGCATTTCTCTCATTATCTCTCTTTTGTTGCATCAAGGTCTCACCTTGGCTCCCCACCCTCACATCCTCACCTTCACCATCTAAGGTGGGACTCCTCACACTCTCTTTTGCCAATCCTGAAGAACTGGATTGCATATTTTCACTCTTTTCTTCTCCTTTTTCCTGGGAGCAACCCAGACTCTCACTCATAAAACTCTCTTCCCTCAATCCTAGGAGTCATTTTACTACCACTAAGTCTTCTGCACTTGAGATAATTGATGAAATTTGAAGCTGTGCAGAGACACTCGACATATAAGGGATATCTGTCGGGTTAGCAGTTTGACTATCCGACGGATAACTGCTGTTAAGCTTATCCATCGGGATACAATCACTACTCGACGGATGAACAATATCCATCAAGAGAGTAGGAATAAATGAGTTTGGAGTGGAAACTATTATGGACTCTATGCAGATTGATGAGAATTTTGGCACAGATGTCTCAACAGTTCCTGAAAGAATTGGCAAGTGAGCCGACAAATCATCCAAAATATGATGCTCACTTGCATTAGATTTTGGCTTCCCCAACAGAGTTAAAGAAGGGGAATCAGGAATTGATGTGTTGATCATATCCACATCCAGAGAGTTTGTGGGAGAATTTGGTGTTTGAGGTGCTTCTATAACTAAAGATTTTGGCTGTGACTCCACATTTATTGGAGCCACATCAACTTGACTTTGAGAAGGTGCAGTGACTGTGTCTTTAGCACCAGTTTGCACATTGTGTGAACCCTGTGCATCCCCAAGGGTTTTGGATTTCTTCTTTCTAGTATAGGTTTGTGGTGAGCTTGTGTCCCTTACCCTTTTGGCCTGTGCTCTTGGCTGAGAGCCTTTTTCAATGGTAACATCCTTTTGGGAGGATGAAACCAGTAATGAGCTTATATCCTTATTAAGCACTGCAGTCTGTTGGGAAACTGCAGTGTGGCTAGGCTGGGAAACACTTACCTCTCCAACTTTATCCTTAGGGTTTCTTTTATGTTCACCCTGTCCCTCACCTACCTTACCCACCTTCACACTCCCCTCTTTAGATTTGGTGGATTTTACAACTGGCATCTTTTGAGAGATACTAGAGGACACTTTCTTTGACTTGGATTTAGAAATTTTTGATGGTTTGGTAGCTTGGGTAGGCAACTGTTGGGTCATTGACACAGTTGCCAGAGCTACATTATAAGGCAAAGAAATTTGTGAGGCTGGAAGAGTAGGGACAGCTGAACTTACCTCACTTACCTGAGGTGCCTCCATAACAGGAAAATAGAAGAGTGGCACCTCTTTGTGATGGTTTGCCCTGTTCAAATCTGCAATAATTCTTCTTTCTTGAACCCAACAATCTAATTTTTTGGTTGGGTTCTCAAGCACAATATCCTCAGAGAGGTGGTTAGCAATCATCATTAAAAATCTAGCATAATAAACATTTTTACCCCTTTTATTTAACTCCCCTAACCTAAACCCCAACTCAAACACAACAAGATCACTAAAGTTAAAGAACTTATCAGTAACTAGCATGTAAATCATGTTAAGCATAGAGATATTGACAGAATCAAAATTACTGATTTTACTAGAGAATACCTTAGTAACTACATCACATAGATAACTCCATTCCTTCCTAAGACCCAACCTCATAATTTCACTTAACTTAGAAGTAGAGAGTGCATAGCCCATGGAGTTAAGCATGTTAATAATGTCAGTGTCTGTGTGTGGTGAAGTTACAGTATTATCAAGAATCTTGAAACATGCTTTAATAATATCACTATTAACACAGAATTCCTTACCTTTATTAGTGAAAGTGATAGTCTTATCAGCTGAGTTGTATGTAGCAGTTGTCCACATCTCTTCAATAACCTCACAATAGATGGTGGGTGATTCCAGCATGGCATAGTTAAGTTTGCAGTTCTTCACAAAATCCATCATGTTGTGGTAGTCACCAGACTGTTGAACCCCTTGTTCACAAGAGCAGTGAAGTTGTTCTTCTCATAGATAAATCCAGTTTGTGACATGATCTTGACCACTGGTGCCATTGTTAGAGAGTAGAAATTACAGAGATAGAGATGATAATTGCTTTTGAGAAAGAGAGAATTTAGAGCAGATGAATTGAGAATGATAGAAGAAAAGCAATTAAAATGATTTATGCTTTTATACTTTCTCAAAAATAACTGTCAAAAATAATAAAGTAAAATAAAGTAACCAATAAGAATTGCCCAAAATAGCCGTTTAAAATAAACTGTAAAAATTCCTTCAATTATCCGTCGTGTTATGCTTGAAAACTGTAAGTATACTCGATGGAAATGTTCAGAGAATCAATGGCTAAAAATAAGACAATTCGACGGATAAGGATAAATCAGTTATCTGTCGAGTCATAAAATATTCCAGAAAAGTAATTGATTTTATTAACAAATAGTATACCGACGGATGTTCGAACTCGATGGATAGTGATCATCCGTCTGAAAGAGATATGTCATAAGTCCAATCATGTATGAGGATTTAGGAATAACTTTTATGTAATGTGTTTTGATTTCATTGATATTAATAAAAGACTTGTTTTGTTTTTTTATTGCAGGCTCTATCTATTTAAATGTTTAAATAAGATATGCCACAGTTTAGAGTAAAGCTTTTTATGGATTGTGATGAGATCATAATAATGAGACCTAAAAGATGATAACTCCAAACTTAAATAGTTCCTGGTCGTAGGATTACTAACTGGTAATTAATAATCCGCAAAGATCGGTACATACTATGCTTGCTTCATTATGAAGGATGTCTGTTCTCATAGACATTTGTGTGGTGACACTATAGCTAGTATGTAGGTGCTTATTATAGAATAAGTTCACTGAACATGACTGACACAGCTGAACAACTGATGGAGTTCACTCAAGTGTCAGCAGTTCTTCACATAGTGATAGTTGTACAAGTATCCTTAGACTTGAGGTCATCATAGTCATCTTGTGTACACTGAACTATGCTTTGGTTTATTTCTTAGTCTCAAGGGACAATTATAAGGGCTCTACTGGGTATAGGAATTTATACACGAAGATAGTGTATGATCAATAAAGGATCTACCCCTTCCAGTGTAGGAAGAGAATGTTCAATGCTGATCCACATATGTTAGTTCAGGAATCTCTGGCCAGAGTGAATGAAATTAGAAAGGAGTTTCTAATTTACATTAAATAGAACTAAGCATAGTGAATGGGAAAGCAAGTGATTAAATAAGATAGGCTTGACACAAGTTCCATGCCTTGTATTTAATCGTGACATTACAGGGTAGAAGGAATTAATTGTACGATAACTACTCACTGAATAGGTTCTTGATATTCTCAACAGTGAATTCGTATTATCTGGATAGTCGCGATATGCTGAGAAGTATCCCTCACGATGTAGAATAAGTATGATTAATTAATTAATCATATTTAATGAATTAGAGAATTTATATAAATAATGATAAAATAGTTTTATTATTATTTATTTCTACTACCGGCTTAATATTGAACCTACAGGGTCACACCATAAAAGAGAATGGTTTAATGGTGGAGGAATTAATTAATAATGGCTGATAATTATTTATTTATGAAATAAATAATTAATTTGCAAATTTAATAATTGATTAAATGAGATTTAATTGATTATAAATTAATTAAGAAAAGGTTCTTAATATTATTAATTAAGAATTTAATTTTTGGAAATTAAATCAAGAGAGAGAATTATTTCTAAAGTGCGGCTTTAACGTCCAATCACTAGATCCCAATGGATTCGACTTTGATACTCAAGTTTTTCTGTTGAAATTCCATTGAACTCGTCGACTGACTACTAGGTCATCTCTAGTCCATCGTCCACTTTCAGGTTCCCGATTATAACCTACAGGGTCGAAATACCCTACGTTAGACGTCTAAGTATGCTTGACATATCCTCGATACTAATTCTTACCCAACGACATTCAAACCCGACTCATAATTATGAATATTATAATAACACATGCAACAAATAGGGTTCACAATCTCGAAGATCGGTTCAGTGTTCGTTTTCAGAAAATATATATACATACTCTTTATTTTACGAAATCAGGGTTATCGATTTGGCAAAATATTTCATTACATCATACAACCAAGTTTCGTATATAAAACATACACATATACATATAGTCACTCGACGTCCTGATAATTATTGGATACGTTCCTGTTTTTACTTAATTCAGTTTCCCGGAAATCGGACAGCGTCCCCTTTGTTTATCGGACTACCCGTCGAAACATCATCGACGTCAATAACAACAAATCACAATCCAATTTTCACAGGTCCACAACCATTCATATACGAAACTAATTACATGACTTATTTTATTTATTTTATAAAATTAGGACTCAGAATAAATTCATCACCGCCTACCGTCGGCTCGCCGAGGCTCATCGTCGACGGCGATAAAATTCACGGGTTCCGATGCATCGGACATCCTTCGCGAATTTCACTGATTTAAAATGAATTTTAACACGCAATTATCACAGAATTTATCACAAATTGACTGCAACTCAGCAATTAAAATTATTTTATTTATTTCCTAAAGCCACGCGCACACGCATAACCAACAGAGAAGAAACCAGGCAACAATCGGAAACAATGTAAACGGCAACAGAGCAAAACAACAAGTACAGGCCGCCCACAATAATCTGATAACTACACGCACATATATATATATATATATAACTATAGATATGCAGAAATCGAACCCACCAAGAAGCAGGCGGCAGTTACCGGAAAAAGGGGCGGCGACCACTGCAGAGAAATCGGAAAAAAAAACTGAATGGAAAGAAATATGTGCGGGAGATAAAGAGAGAGTAGAGGGGGAGAGAAACACAGAAGTAATCGAGTGGAAGAAGGAAATGGATTGAGAGTAATCGAAGTGAGGAGCAGGGAACCAAAGCTGTGTTCCTGTGATTCTAATGTTTTAATTTAATTGATTATTCTAGCCACTTAACCCAAAGACTGCCACGTATCTGTAGTGTTACCAAATCACAACACGTGTCTTGTTATCTCAGTTCCTCCAGAAATTTGCGAATAATAGAACCAAGTTGCGGGTAAAATAAACCCGAATAATTATCAAAATAGTTCTAAAATATCATAAATAATTCGAAGTTATTAAAAATAAAATTTTCAAAATTTTTAAAGTATTTTTGGAACGCAACTTACATCTGTATTTCACAGTTAATGAACCAAGTTGTACTTAAAACAAATTCAGAAAATTACGAGAATAGTTTTAAAATATTACAAATATCCCGAAGTTTATAAAGACATGATTTTTTTGAAGTTTTAAGATAATTTCTGAAACGCAGTTTATACCCGCTTTTATCAATTAAACGAACCAACGCGGGGGTGAAATTAATCTCAAAAATCCCCAAAATAATTTAAAAATTCTCGGAATATTCCAAACTTAAATAATTATGAGTTTTATAATTTTTAAAGAATTTTAGAATTAAATATGGATTTTTCAAATAAAAGCAATCAGACAATCATTTAAAGATAAATAATTAATAAAATATTGATTTCTCAACTTTATAAAATGCTAAAAAAAATTATTGTTATTATAAAATCATAAAAACAATTTTAGAGACATTTCAAGTATTGACGCAAATAAATTTGCACCAAATCCACTTTTAAAAAATGAAACCAATCCAATACGACTCCATAATTAATCACACGAACAACCCGGTACACTTAAATCACACATCAATAATCAATCAACACATAGCAGTCAAAACCAATACACATATTTTATTTATTTAATAATTTCCATAATTACATTATTAAATAATTCAAAAATACACGAGTCGTTATATCCTTCCCCCCTTAAAAAGATTCTGTCCTCAGAATCTGGTCTAACTAAATAAGTGAGGATTTTTGTCAAGCATATCTGACCCTAGTTTCCAAGTAGACTCTTCTACTCGAGGGTTTCAAACGTACTTACTATGGATATACTCTCATTTCCAAGAACTCGCCTTTAACGATCAAGAATTTGGATCGATCGCTATATGCAGAACAAACTTGGACAAGAGCCCGTTGGCTCCTAATCAATCACTTATACAAAACGAATGCTTATTGCTTTAACATTGATAGGAAAAACACATTGTATGTACATACTGTTGTGACGGTCACATCAACTCATGAACAACTTTATCTATATTTATCAATACCTCGAATGGTTCATTAATTTTTAGGACTTAACATGTCCCTTCTACTCAAACTTATCTAGTCTCCTTCAGGATGAAACTTATACTAACACTACTGATCCTATTTCTATACTCATACTCTCTCTCGATACAATTTCGCCTTCTTTCTTTGTCTACTCTGAGCTGCTTTAATCAATATTACTATGCTCTTGGTGTGTTGAATTAACTTAGAATTTGACAACTTTCTTCTTCCCACTTTATCTTAATAACAATGGGGACCTACACTTGCGTTCACGTGAAGCTTGTTAAAGTGGCATTCCGAAGCTGACATTATTGATAATTGATCATTCCAGTGTTTCCTTAAAACTCAATCTCTCAACTTATCTTACATTTCCCGAATCACTTCCGTACTTTGATTCCCCGTTTAAGGATGATAGGCGGTGCTCGTCTTCAACTTGGTTTCCAAACATTTAAACATTTCTTACTCTTTTCCATTAGTTAAGGCTGAAAAGTAATCTCATATATTCACGAATGATCACATTTAAGTATTTGAACTTCAGATTCCACTCTTTCCAATTCGTTTACTAACTCCTCGGTGGTCTTAATTACATCCAATCCTTTCTGTCGGCATAAGGCATCTATTACCATACGGCTTTGCTGAGGTAGTTGTTAATGGATTAATTCAGAATCTTTTGTTAACCGTAGTCAAAATTTCATTCTTGAAAATTCAACGTATAGTTGCTTTCCTTCTGATCTTTGGAGAAAAATCCTTGGGCATTCCATGCAGACTTCCTTATTCTTCGAGTAGCTGAGGATGTTATCAATAAATACAGTTTACTTATCTAAGTACTCCTTAAACACCATGATCTTTAATTCCTTATAATCACCTGATACACTTGTTATTTCATATAATATCACCAGAGCTTGCAATGCTCTTAACTTGCTTTAATCATAATCTCTGATATGTTATCAGGTCGGATCTTAAGTTAATCCCCGAGATATATCATGCTTCTTGAATTAGGTCTCGTAAATAATTAATTCTTCATAGAGTCTCACTTCTTCTTATTCGTTGTTTTATTAAACTCCCGATAATCAGTACATACTCTTATACTTTCATTCCTTTTTCTCCCTTAACATCAGTGGTACACTTCACGATTCGTTTCTTGTAAAACCACTTCCCGAGTCTACCTTGTCTACTAGGCCTCCAATATTTCGCCTTAATCCTCTGACGTGTCCACACTTCCTAATCCATCTTGGAATTTCCTTCTTATACCTGGTTATCACTATTTTTCTTTATATTTCCGTATATCTTGGTATTTCTTCAATAAATTAAATACTTTATATTGTGAATTCCCTGTGGGATCTCATTTCCTAATCCTTCTACTTATAGCATCCAAGTGCAGGAAGAAAACCTGGGGATATCGTGATCATTCTCCTGGGCGCATAAATTTCCTCTTACTAGCTGTTAACATCGTGATCCATTATCTTTTCTTGACATCTCTTTATCTTTTCTTAAAAATTCTGACTAAAAGGTCATACCACCCATCCTTGTTTCCTTTGTATTGTATATCCACTTCCAACTCCAACTTCTGAAATTCCATAGGTAATTCTTTTCAGTGCAGTTTCTATGTTTATTTTCTCCTTTTTTCTTGTCGCTTGCCACTACATTTGCTTTTCCTCGTGAATACATACTTCAACTCTTATGGTCCGTATAGATCTTACACCTTTCTCCATACTATCATGTTTCCCAATCTTTCAAAACAAATATTATTACTGCCAGTCCCAAATTATGAGTAGGATACTTCTGCTCATAAGGTTTCGGTTGTCTCGATACATATACAATAACTTGATTGTGTTGCATCAACACACATCCTATTTTCTTATGAGAAGTATCACTATGAACTACCAAATCTCCTTGATATTTTCAAAGTGATAAAGCAGGTGCTATAACCATTCTTTCATTTAACTCCGCAAAACTTTCTTCACCCTTCTCCACTTCATAAAAACTTCTTTGTTTTTTCCTGATTAGCTTCGTCAAAGGTATTGCAACTTTCAAGAAATCTTGCACAAATTAATAATACCCATCCCATGGTAAAACTTCTTACTTTTGTTGGTGCTTTTGGTCTTTCTTCATTTATAGTAACTTTAATCCTTGTTGGATCCCTTTTTTTCCCTTCTCCTCACTGACTATTTATGCTAAGAATTATGCTTCCTGCTATCAAGGCTTTCACCTTATAAACTTTGCATACAATTTCTTTCTTCTTCAACTTCCCAGTTATCATTAAATACCTTGAATGGTTCTCCGTTGACTTTAAGTAACACAACTACAGCTTATCCAGATATTCCTTAAAGATCCTGTCCTTCAAGTTCAGATATTATTGATATATCAATTTATCCAAATGACAATACTAGAATTTTATAGCAGCAATACTTAGTTGTGAAAATTATCCTTGATATGTCCATAGGTTCAATCTCCAATTGATAAAATCCAAAGCTTAAATTATCTTAGAAAATACTCTGCTTCTTTAATCTGATCAAATAAATCATTAGTTCGAGGTAACAGATACTTACTCTTGATAGTAAACTTGTTGAGCTTTCTCTAGTCGACGCATAGTCTCATACTTCCATTTTCTTATTAACAATTAGTACTGATGCACCTTATGGGATACACTAGGTTTAATCGCTTCTTCTTCTAGCATCTCTTGCATCTGTTTTGCTAACTTTCTCATTTTAACTGGTGCCATTTTGTATAAAGCCTTGGTCACCGGCTTCGTCTCAGGTGCTAAGTCAATTGTGAACCTCATTTTCCTATCTGGAGGAAATGTGGATAACTCTTCTGGAAACATATCTTGAAACTCCTTAATTGCTATAAAATCCTCAAGTTCTGTGTGCTCCTGACTTTCATTTATAATCGCCATAGTGCTTACATCTTGGTCACTGTAACCTTTTAATCTTAAATCATTGTTAACAAATTTTTTATATTCCTTCATCCTTTAAACCTCATCATATTCTCATTTGGCGTCTTCAAACTATCTTTTATCACGATGGTCTATCTGGGCATTACGATTGAATAGTTAATCCTTTTCTTAGAATAATATCCAATTCTCTTATCTCAAATGATATCAATTATTCACCACTTATTGCCGGAAATCTCAATTCTACCATTGGTACTTACTTATTTAACAATTACACGTTCTTGACTTGCTAGTCTTTTAGTCATAATCTTATCAATTCAACAAGGTAATTCATCTTATCAACAAAACCTTGAGGGATAAACAATTAAGTTTCTCTCACACCTTCTAATACTTTAACGCATAAAATATCCATGATAATTATTCACATCACCGCATACATATTTTGAATAACGTATTTCACAGACAAATTATAAACTCTCGTTCTTGGAGACGTATTCCTTATTGGAGTAGATTCCCTTGGCTCTTAGTGGATCCTTCACTGGGGCTAGTGATTTGCAATCCTCGCCATATGCCCTTGTTTCCTTTCCATCCATAAGAGGTAGATAGAACTTCGTTTACTTGATTCAGGATACGTTGATTTCTGTTTAAAAACCTCTTGCAAAGAACGACAGTACAACGAAACACTAGAAGGATTCACAATTCAACAAAAATTAGAGTTGAAAAGAAAGAAGAAGTGAGGATTTGAATATGAATGAGACAACCACATTGATACTTAAGATGGACAGTCTTTCGTACCATATGGCATACATCACATGATTAGGTGGCGTCCCACCCGACTCTTCATCATCCCGATAAAGCGTCTCATCATAACACCGTTTGTCCCAATCAGAAAACAAAACTTAAGGGAAACAATTAAATTTGAAAGGAATGCAATATCCTCCTTTTTGATATCATCATAAGGAGTTTATTAAGAAAAGAAGTTCATACATTTTTAGGAATTAAATAGGAATATACACTGTAATATTGAGGACAAAAATGATACCACTGGTCACCATCCATATTCCACTCGTGTTCATCTTTCGAGCTTGTTCGATCATATCCCAATTTTGTCATATAACAACTTTAGAGGGTATGCTAAAATACCTTCGCACATTAAGCATTATGATAGATTCTTACTTGTTAAGTCTTGCGTCTTTAACATCGCACCTACACGTATAATACTTTAACAATTCGATCATAATGGCGTTCCCACCAGATAACTTCGAGTTTCCTCTTTTTAATTTAGAATAACCGCGAATCATTCAAGAGGTGGTGGAATAGCGTAGAATAGCTTGAAGAGGTAAAACTGTTACAACAGAAGGTAATACTATTAATATTGACGGAAAAACAAGGTGCAATTCAAATCTGGGAGAAGATGACGATCCTCGAACGGAAGGCTCCAAATGATTAGATGATACTGGGAAATCAGGATCTGCCATTGCCATTTTCTGGAAATCACATCGCAAGCTAAGAATTCTGAATCGCAACACGAACCGAGCCGGAGACCTACTATACAGTCGCACTCAACCTCACAACATCCTATCTTTTTATTCCATATTCCTAATCCTAACCCTCTACCCAATCCCAACAATTTAGGCTTATTTCAGTGACTTATAACCTGTAGCTTTGATACCAACCTGTGACACCCTCCAAACCCGGGTCAGAAGTTTGGGGTCCACAACACATACACAATATATAAATCTGTATAGGAAATATTATTTGCAATGACCCCGTTTCTCATAACCACGGATCGCAACAGGTTTAAGTATGAAAATAAGTCACAATCTTAATCTTTATTACAACGTACCAAATCCCAACTTATTTAACTTACAACTAATAATAAAATCATTCTTACAATCTGACTATTTCTCTACCGCATGAAGCTTCTGCTAGCTCGATTCAACTCAACTAGAACCTTAGCCCGCACTTTGGACTGAGGAACTTCACTATCATCCATATTCTTTTCAACTGTAAAATATATAAAAGAATCGCAAGGGTGAGCTAACTAGCTCAGCAAATCTTAATAGGGATAACTGAGGTTAAGCAATAATCAAATGGAATGATTCATAGGAATCATTCTTCTTTTTAATTAATCATTAGAATTGGATATTCATTTTAAATTTTAAAAACCAAGGTTAGGCTGTTGATCAGTCACGCACTAACCCCTAGCGAAGCACACAGCTCTGCTCTACGAACTGGATCCAAGGCACACATTGGCCTAATTCGACCACGAATCTGGTCTGACCACGAATCTGGTTTCCAGTTTTTAAAGGATCATGTATTAGACCAGTAATGATTTTTCAAGGTATAGTTCTTTGATGTTATAAAGAATGGTTGGAGTATAAAAGTTTCTGTGTTTTCAAACAATTTTGTTCCAGTGTTTGGTGTTTGGTAGTTATACATTTGGGGTGTAGTATCATATTTGTGTGGTTTGGTGTCTGAGGATCAACAAAGGATGGTATACAAAGAATAAGGCTTATGGCTCAAGACCAAGAAAAATCAGGGTTCAAAGTTAAATAGTTTAAAGCACTTACATTATAAAACAGGAGTTATTTTGAATAATAGCGACATGTTATGAAACAGTTCAAAAATATTGGCAATATATCTTGAAGAAAAGTTCAGAAGTACTTGCCTTATAGGGCTTTACAACTATTACTGATTAATTCTGAGCCGACTCTGACGCTCAGGCTTTAACGTCCAATCACTAGATCCCATTGGATTCGACTTTGATACTCAAGTTTTTCTGTTGAAACTCTATTGAGCTCGTCGACTGACTACTAGGTCATCTCTAGTCCATCGTCCACTTTCAGGTTACCGATTATAACCTTCAGGGTCGAAATACCCTACGTTAGACGTCTAAGTATGCTTGACATATCCTCGATACTAATTCTTACCCAACAATATTCAAACCTGACTCGTAATTATGAATATTATAATAACACAAGCAACAAATAGGGTTCACAATCTCGAAGATCGGTTCGGTGTTCATTTTCAGAAAATATATATACATACTCTTTATTTTACGAAATCAGGGTTATCGATTTGGCAAAATATTTCATTACATCGTACAACTAGGTTTTGTATATAAAACATACACATATACATATAGTCACTCGACGTCCTGATAATTATTGGATACGTTCCTGTATTTACTTAATTCAGTTTCCCGGAAATCGGACAGCGTCCCCTTTGTTTATCGGACTACCCGTCGAAACATCATCGACGTCAATAACAGCAAATCACAATCCAATTTTCACAGTTCCACAACCATTCATATACGAAACTAATTACACGACTTATTTTATTTATTTTATAAAATTAGGACTCAGAATAAATTCATCACCTCCCACCGTCGACTCGCCGAAGCTCATTTCCGACGGCGATAAAATTCGCGGGTTCCGATACATCGAACATCCTTCGCGAATTTCACTGATTTAAAATGAATTTTAACACGCAATTATCACAGAATTCATCACAAATTGACTGCAACTCAGCAATTAAAATTGTTTTATTTATTTCTTAAAGCCACGCGCACACGCGTAACAAACAGAGAAGAAACCAGGCAACAATCGAAAACAATGTAAACGGCAACAGAGAAAAACAACAATAACAGGGAAAACACACGCGCCTCCGGCCAAGGCCCCACGCCTCACCGAATTCCGAGAGGCGGCAATAGGACGGGGCACAGAGGCAACACCTAGCATCACTGCAATTCCCACAATAATCTGATAACTACACGCACATATATATATATATATATATATAACTATAGATATGCAGAAATTGAACCCACCAAGAAGCAGGCGGCAGTTACCGGAAAAAGGGGCGACGGCCACTACAGAGAAATCGAAAAAAAAACTGAATGGAAAGAAATATGCGCGGGAGATAAAGAGAGAGTAGAAGGGGAGAGAAACACAGAAGTAATCGAGTGGAAGAAGGAAATGGATTGAGTGTAATCAAAGTGAGGAGCAGGGAACCAAAGCAGTGTTCCTGTGATTCTAATGTTTTAATTTAATTGATTAATCTAGCCACTTAACCCAAAGACTGCCACGTATTGCAGTGTTACCAAATCACAACACGTGTCCTGTTATCTCGGTTTCTCCAGAAATTCGCGAATAATCGAACCAAGTTGCGGGTAAAATAAACCCAAAAATTATCAAAATAGTTCTAAAATATCATAAATAATTCGAAGTTATTAAAAATAAATTTTTCAAAATTTTTAAAGTATTTTTGGAGCGCAACTTACATCCGTATTTCACAGTTAACGAACCAAGATGTACTTAAAACAAATTCAGAAAATTACGAGAATAGTTTTAAAGTATTACAAATATCCCGAAGTTTATAAAGACATAATTTTTTTGAAATTTTAAGATAATTTCTGAAACGCAGTTTATACCCGCTTTTATCAATTAAATGAACCAACGCGCGGGTGAAATTAATCTCAAAAATCCTCAAAATAATTTTAAAATTCTCAGAATTTTCCAAACTTAAATAAATATGAGTTTCATAATTTTTAAAGAAGTTTAGAATTAAATATGGATTTTTCAAATTAAAGCAATCAGAAAATCATTTAAAGATAAATAATTAATAAAATATTGATATCTCAACTTTATAAAATGCTAAAAATAATTATTGTAATTATAAAATCATAAAAACAATTTTAGAGACATTCCAAGTATTTACGCAAATAAATTTGCACCAAATCCACTTTTAAAAAATGAAAATAATCCAATACGACTCCATAATTAATCACACGAACAACCCGGTACACTTAAATCACACATCAATAATCAGTCAACACATAGCGATCAAAACCAATACACATATTTTATTTATTTTATTAATTTCCATAATTACATAATTAAATAATTCAAAAATACACGAGTCGTTATACTTGTGGCTAACTTAAAACCTGTGATTACAATACCGATTGAAGCAATATTTGAATATCAAAAAAATAATCAATAAAAGTTTGACCATTATCAGTATTTAATCAAGATTATCAAGATTTATCAGTCAACACAGGTTTGACCAATATCTGAATTTAACAACTACCGACAGGATCTATTAGTCAAAGCAAGTTTAACTGATAATAGAGCATATATGCATAATCAGTAGTTCAACATGCAGCTATCAGCTAAGGATCATAGAAGTTATTGACAATTTCACAATGCTCCTCATAAAAGTTGACATGGTAACCTCTATCACAGATTTGACTCACACTAATCAAATTATACTTGAGTCCTGCAACTAGAGCTACATTCTCAATGATGACATATCCAATTTTGATTTTTTCATATCCCAAGATTTTTCCTAAGTTGCCATCTCTTTAAACAATACTTGGGCCAGCTTTCTCCTCAAATTTTGATAGCAGAGACTTATAACCAGTCATGTGTCCTGAGCATCCACTGTCCAAGAATAGAGTGTTCCTCCTGTTACCCAAGAATCAGTAATTAGAACCAGTTAGTGTTTTTGAGGACCCAGACTTGCTTGGATCCATTGGCCTTTTTAAGTTTGTTAATATATGCAGCAGAAGACTTTTTATCAGAGTTTATGTTAACATCCTTACTATCAATATTTATACATGGAGAAATAGATTTTGCTTTAATTAAGGAGGGTTTCAGTTTATAATAATCATAATACAAACTATGATACTCTTTACATGTATAAATAGAGTGCCAAACACTACCACAACAAAAACAAGGACTCTGTGGTTCATATCTAACTATTCTTTTCCTAAACTCTGATTTGGAAGGAACAATATTTATCTCTTTATTCTTCCTGCAAGAATTTGCAAGATGATTAGTGCTACCACAGTTCAAATATGCCTTTCTAGATGCATTAGGAGGAGTTACATAATTACCATTTTTATTAACACCTACCTTGCATTCCTATTTTTCCTAGGCCTTTTCCTCTTATCTTTCATGTGTACATCCTTCAGCTTTTGCTTAAGCTGAATCTGAGTCATTGAACCAATATTTACTGACTTTGTGTGAACATGTTCACTCTTATCAGTAACTAAGTATGATCTAGGTGCTGAGGTTGTACCTTCCTCATGGATTGACTTGCCAGTATTAGCACTTGGATTAAACTTAATGGTCTTTATCTGAACCTTGTTCAGTTTGACCTTGTTATCAGTCTTTATTGGTTCTGTTTTCTCAGTTTCTTTTCCAATTTTCTTATCAGAATTAGATGTAGCAATATATCCTAATCCTGATCCCTAACAGCCATTCTCTAAAATCTCCTGAGTTGTTTTTCCAGAGTTAGACTAAAGTTTAATAACCTCTCTTTCTTTAGCTAACTCCTTTTCTAGATAAGCATATATTTCTAACAATTTTTCTTTAACATAAATAGCATTATCTCTTTCTTTTTGAATTTCTAGCAATGGAAAGTAACTCAATTTCTAGGTGATCATTCCTTTTCTTTAACTCAGAGTTTTCACTCTTGATTATATTATTCTCTAAGGTTTGATCCCTATAACTAACATGCAGAGTCTTAAGAAATAATCTTACTTCATAAATATCATCTGTATCAAAAGTATGAGGTACCTTTAATTCAGCATTATCAGCCTCAGCATCAACATTTTCCATGAGAGTATAATTGACTTCATCATCTGAATCTGATGAATCATCCCAATTTCTCTTCTTTGAGATCAGGGCTTGTTTCTTCTCAGCTCTGGGTTTTCTGCAGTCAGCTACAAAGTGTCCAATTCCATCACAGTTGTAACATCTCTCCTTTGACTTGTCAAGTCCTCCAGATCTTCATTCCTTCCAATCAGTATTTCTTCTGTTGTTCCTCTTATCAGAGTTTAAGGAACTGGAACCTTTTCTGGAAAATCTTCTCCCTTTTCTTGAAGTTCTTGTAGACCATCTTCTTGAAGCTTTTAACCAGTAAGGTAGCGATATGATCCATGTCTTCATTGTTGTTATGATCACTGTCAATATCTGATTCATTATCAGTATTTGAGTCATCATCAGAGTTTGATGATTTAGTATCTGACTTTGCAATCATGGCTTTTCCTTTGGAGTAGCTTTTTTTCCTAGCTTTCTCCTTTGGCTTCTCTTCAACTTTGAGTGCTACTGGTCTATATTTAGATCCTTTCCTCTTCTTTGCTCCATCTCTAGTTCATGAGTTTTCAGAACTTCATAGATCTCATCTAGAGGTGTGTTATCAAGTTGATAGTTATCCCTTATTGATGTGACTTTAAAGTCCCACTTTTCAGGGAGAGTAAGTAGGAACTTTAAGTTTGAGTCCTCCAAATCATATTCTTTGTTGACAAGGATAAGTCATTTAGAAGCCTCTGTAATCTGTCATAAATCTCAGTTAATGACTCATTGTCTCTTGAGTCAAATGCTCATTCTTGAGTAAGTACTGTCCTCCTGTTCTTCTTAATAGCAGTTGTACCTTGACATTTTACCTCTAAAGCATCCCATATCTATTTTGCTATCTTACATCCAATAACCCTATTGGACATAATACTATCAAGACTGATGTGCAAGATGTGTCTGACTTTAGCATCCTTCATAATAGATGAAAGATCTTCAGGAGTATAGTCCTTCATGTCTTTGTCAACCATCTTCTGTGGTTCTCCTATAACAAAAACAGCTACCTTCATTGGTTTATGAGGACCATTATAAATCCTGTTTAGATATTCAGGATCCGTGGCTTCCAAACACATGGACATCCTGAAAGGCATATGTCATAGCCTATTTGTTTATTCGAGGATTTAACTCAACTCAAATAAGGATGTAACAAGTAAATAGTGGTTCTATCGTCAGAGAGATCTCTCAAAGTAACATATGTCAAAGGATTAAGTAACATTGTTCGTCTACAGACTTGAGGACTTAATTCACTGGAAGAAGCTCAAGAAATTGATCAAGCCTCAGTGATATAAATCAAGATTGTGGATTTAATCAAGTGACAAAGATCTCGTCAGGGTATCAATTGATTACAGGGATTTAATCTGAAGAAAATCAAGACATGAAGAAACATCACAGAAGTTAGTCATTCATGAACCAGACAATACATCGAGTGTCAACATTGAAGTGGTGAAATGGATTCAGTGATTTTCAGAAGATTGTTAGAAGAGTGGTTGTTGTTCAAGATTAGTATTAATTCTCTAATTAATTAATTAAGTCATATAATTTAATTAAGAAAATAAATTATATCTGCAAAGATTAATTTATTGATTAATTGGATTAATTGATTAGTTAATTCTGAATTAATATTTTCATTTTTCAGAATTGATTTTGAATTTAAATTCAAAATTAATTCAGCAAGACAATCTTTTGTATTAGTATGACAATCAATAGTCATACCGAAAGTCATGCCAGTTCATTTAGATTGTCTTGCCGAAAGTCATGCCAGTTCAATGGATTGTCCTACCGAAAGTTCTACCAGTTAAAAGGATTGTCTTGCTGAGCTAAAAGGATTTTCTTGCCAATTAAAAACACAGGATTGAATATAAAGAGCAGCAGCTGTTTGTTTTTCAACAAAGCATTGAATATAAAATTAATAGAAGAACACAGAACCAAGAAAACAGCAGAGAACTTATTGCAATTTCACAGATCATTTATTTCTAGTATTCTTTGTTAAATCTAATCCACTAGAAATCCTTTTCTTGTTATTGTGTAACTATCTAGCGGATCAAAATCCCTAGAACTTAATCTCAAATTGCATTTAGCATTTGATCCTTTTTATTACAAAAATAGAAAAAGTTCATGTCGAATTTATTCTAGATTTGGAATAATTTTTTTTGAGATTAATCCCTTGTAAACGATACCGTTGTTGTAACACCTTTTAAGTTTAATAATAGTTTTATTTAACTTGAATTTTGTTTCACTTTTTTATTCCGCATTTTATTCGATTAAACGGTATTGTTTGTATTCAACCCCCCTTCTACAAATATATTGAGACCTAACAATTGGTATCAGAGCCTTCTGATTAACGAACAAATCAAGATCCTAGACTTTTGTGATTCTTTCACTCCTTGAATTTTTATTTACTCAAAAATTCATAATTACACAAAAAGTTGGAACCGTTAAAATTCCACTATTCGATAAAGAAAATTATGTTATGTGGAAGAAGAAGATGTTATTGTTTTTACAAGTTGCAAATCCCAAATATCTGGAAGTGTTAAAGAAGGGTCCAAAAATTCCGATGGTTATTGAACCAGAGGTAATAGAAGATGATGTAGTGATTACCAAAGCTAGAACTTATGTAAAGAATCCAGAGGATTTTTCTCCTGCTGAAAAAGAAGAAGCCTCCCTGGATGCTAGCCTTCAATTAATTTTAGTAGATTCCCTTGATCCCTTGATGAATAGACATGTGATGAACTGTAAAGATTCCAAACACATCTGGGAAACTATTGAGGTGATTAATGAAGGCATAGAGGAAGTTAGGGAGAATAAGTTAGAAATCCTAACCTCTGAGTATGAATACTTTAAATCCAATCCAGTAGAAGGAATCACTGAAGTGTTTGAGAGGTACAATGCATTGATCAACAACCTGAACATTAATGGTAAATACTATTCAATCAGGGAGGTCAACACAAAGTTCCTTTTAACACTGCCAACTCATCTCGAACATAGAATCACTGCCATAAGAGAAGCAAGAGATCTGAGTGAGATTTCTTTGGAAAGGCTCTATGGTGTGTTCAAAACCTATGAGTTGGAGCAGATTCAGCAGAAGGAAGTCTACGGGAAAGGAAGAGTGGTCAGCACGTTTACTGCTCTAGTAGCTGAAGAAGAACAACAACAACAACAACAACAACAATCTCAATAGTCAGAAAGAATGGTACAGTCTTCCAAGGCTGAAGAAAATGTGATAGTAGCATAATTTGATCCTCCTACTACAAATCAATCAGGAGATGATTTTTATTCCTTGGAAGAACTGGAGCAATTGGAAGATGAGTCAATGGCCCTGATTGTCAAGAGATTCTCCAATGTCAGATTCAAGAGGAATCCCAAGTTCAAGTACAAGTCCAACTACAACAGATTCCAGAAAGGTGGATCTTCATCCTCTAACACCAGCAGTGGTGGGTACAAAACAGGGATGGTTGATCGAAGCACCATTCGATGCTTCAACTGCAATGAGTTGGGACACTTTGCCACAGAATGCAGGAAGCCAAAACAAGTTAGGAAGAACTCTTATGATTCTAATCAGAAGAGTAAATCTGAAAGGGCTTACCTGGCAAAGGGAAGAAGCTGGGATGATACTAACAGTGAAGATGAAGAAGTTGGGAATCTTGCTCTCATGGCTAGTGATGCAAACACCTCATCATCAAGAAAAGAGGTAAAATTTACTGATGCTGGATTAGTTTATCATCTAGGAGGTTCCTTTGATTGTGCTCGTCGTGATAATGAAATGTAAAATCAACAAATCAAAGACCTTGAGAAAGAGGTCAATGAATTAAGACTTGTGCACATTAATCAAGATAAATTAAAAGAACAAGTATCTTTTCTAGAGAATAGAGTTGACTGTTATAGACAACTCGAAACTATTCTCAAAGACAAGATCACCAGTCTTGAGACTAAGGTCAAAGCTTACTTTAATTCTTGCTCTAAGGCTAAAGAGTTCTACAATAAGCAAGCTATTAATCAAACATCTGGAGTAGGTTATGATTATATTGTTGCTATTGGAGAAATAGGCATAAACTCCCCTCCTCATGTATGTGCTAAAGGTAGGGAAGTACCACATGTGCTTAAGGGTGTTGATGAACCCCTCTATAAAAAATCAATTGCTGAACCATTTGATGAGACCTCATTTATTATTCAAGAAGAAATCCGTGCTGAGGATCTTGCTAATGAG
Source organism: Apium graveolens (assembly GCF_009905375.1). Lineage (NCBI taxonomy): Eukaryota > Viridiplantae > Streptophyta > Magnoliopsida > Apiales > Apiaceae > Apium > Apium graveolens. The sequence continues at coordinate 136,601,366 of NC_133648.1, read as the reverse complement.
AAAGTTGTTTCCAAGTCAAGTGTGTCAAAGGTTCCTGTCAAAGTTGTGAAAGCAACTAAGACTAACTCAGACACACATGAGTTGGATAACAAAAATGCCATGTTTACCATGCATAAGTTGCCTGTTGTTAATCCCTCTCATAAAGCATGTGGTGTTCCTGATTATATGTCTTGTGCTTTTAATTTGATGTATGCTTATTTTAATGGTAAGCATGTTTCTAATGATAAGACTACTCCTCATCAACATATGAATAATAGGAAGCATGATAGGTCTAAGACTGCTAGTCCTCCTAAAGCTAGAAAGGAGACATTTGTGCCTAAGCCTAAACAAAAATTTGTCAAGGTTGTTTACAAGGTCAAATGTCCAGTCATTGAGAAAGTTGAGAACATTAAAGTTAAGAATGTTGTTTTTCCTGATAAAGGCCAATTTTAAAAGTATGCCGGACCCAACCAAGCTTGGGTTCCGAAGAAGGTCTAATCCATTTGTATTGTAGGGCATTAAATAGGTACAACCGGTAGTGTGGATTCTTGACAGCGGATCGTCAAGACATATGACCGGAGATAGAGCCCTGCTATCAAATGTGGTTGAGAAAGCTGGCCCAGTGGTTACCTTTGGAGATAACAGGAAAGATTTAACTGAGGGATATGGCTGTTTGCTAGCTGGAAATGTTATCATTGAAAATGTGTATGTTGTGCAAGGACTTGAAAACAATCTGCTTAGCATTAGTCAGTTCTGTGACAACGTCTACAATGTTTTATTCGACAAGCTGAAGTGTCAGATCCTGCATAAGAAAAATGAAAAACCCTCCTTGATGGGAATCCGAAAAGGAAATCTGTTCGTAGCTGACATGAACTCTGGAAGCAATCCTGAAGTCAATTGTTTCTATGCAAAGGCATCGTCAGATGAGAGTTGGCTATGGCACAAGAGACTTTCTCATCTCAATTTCAAAACAATGAATTCTCTTGTCAAAAGAGAATTGGTCAGAGGTCTGCCTCAGCTGGAATTCTCCCCAGAAGGACTGTGTGAGGCTTGCCAGAAAGGAAAGTCAAAGAAAGCAAGTCACAAAGGCACTGACACATCCTCTATAACTGGTGTTCTGCAATTATTGCACATGGATTTATTTGGACCAGTTAATGTTCTTTCGATGTCAAAGAAGTGTTACCGTCTTGTGATAGTTGATGACTATTCCAAGTATACGTGGGTTTTATTCCTTCACTCTAAGGATGAAACACCACAAGTTGTGATTGATCATATCAAGTTGATTGAGTTAGATTCTAATATCCCTGTTAGAGCAATAAGGTCAGATAATGGAACAGAATTCAAGAATTCACTTCTCAATGGATTTTGTACAGACAAAGGGATTACCAGACAATTTTCAGCTCCTAGAACCCCTCAGCAAAATAGAGTGGTAGAAAGAAAGAATCGTACATTGATTGAAGCTGCAAGAACTATGTTAAGTGAATCAGGTCTTCCAATATACTTTTGGGCTGAAGCTGTCAAAACTGCATGTTATACTCAGAATCGAACTCTAATCAACAAAGACTTCATGAAAACTCCTTATGAGATTATGAATGAACAGAAACCTTCTATCAAATACTTTCATGTATTTGGTGCCAGATGCTTCGTGCTCAAGGATGGAGATGATCGTCGTGGTAAATTCGAGGCAAAGGCATATGAGGGTATTTTTGTTGGATATGGAAGAAGATCATACAGGGTGTATATCATTGATCAACACAAAGTAACTGAAAGTGTCAATATCATATTTGATGACACTAAACTCCCTAGTATCCAAACTGAAGATCCTTCTGAGAAACTGAAGTTTGATGATATGTCAGATTCAGAATCAGAACATGATCAAGAACCTGAGGTTGTTGCTGGTGAAGAACCTGTTAATCATGATGATACTCAAGGTAATGGTGATGGAAACATTGGCAACAATGGAGATACCACTGCTACTGACGAAGAATCATCAAGTCAACCTGACAATAACTCAGGGGAAGTTGCTGAAGGATCAACTAGTAGGACATAACATCCCAATGTGTTTCGAGGCGAATCATCAAGATCAAATCTTCCAAGACAGACTGTATGGAATAAAGCTCATCCTTTTTAGTTGATTATTGGTGATCCAGATGTTGGAGTCAGAACTAGACGTGCTACTCGAAATGAATGTCTATTCTTAGGATTTCTTTCTGAGATGGAACCTAAGAAGATTTAAGAAGCACTGACTGATCCAGATTGGGTGATTGCTATGCAAGATGAACTCAATCAGTTTGAACATCAACAAGTCTGGAAACTGGTACCTAGACCTACACACAAGAAATCTGTTGGTAATCGGTGGGTATTCAGGAATAAACTAGATGAAGATGGTGTGGTTACAAGAAACAAAGCAAGACTGGTAGCTAAAGGGTATTCTCAAGCTGAAGGCATTGATTATGATGAAACCTATGCTCCAGTGGCTAGACTAGAGGCCATCAGGATATTTCTAGCATTCGCAATATTCTCTAACTTTAAAGTTTATCAAATGAATGTCAAGAGTGCCTTTCTGAATGGAAAGCTGGATGAAGAGGTGTATGTAGAGCAACCTCCTAGTTTTAAAGATCCAGATCATTTGGATTTTGTCTACTTTCTTTTCAAGGCTATCTATGGACTCAAACAGTCTCCGAGAAAATGGTATGACACTCTCTCTGAATTTCTTATTGAAAATAGCTTTATTAGAGGTGTCATAGACAAAACTCTCTTTTCTAAAAAGCATAAGAATGATACTATATTAGTCCAAGTCTATGTGGATGATATAATATTTGGGTCTACTAATGATAATCTCTGTAAGAGATTTGCTAAGTTAATGCACAGCAAATTTGAAATGAGCATGATGGGAGAGCTGAAGTTCTTTCTTGGATTACAAGTAAATCAAAGGTTAGATGGAACTTTTATTTGTCAATCCAAGTATCACAAGGAACTCCTCAAAATATACAATCTAGAGGATTCTGCATCAGCAAGGACTCCATCAACTACACCTGTCAAGCTTGGACCATGTGAAAACTCCATTAAGGTAGATGTCACAAGCTACAGAGGTATGATTGGCTCGTTACTCTATCTTACTGCAAGTAGACCAGATATTATGTATGCTACATGCTTATGTGCAAGGTTCCAAGCGGATACTAGAGATATTCATCTCGTTGCTGTTAAACGAATCTTGAGATATCTTAAGGGAACACCAAATCTAGGTATTTGGTACCCTAAAGAATCTGGTTTTAACCTTGTTGGATATACAGATTCAGATTACGCAGGAAGTGTTGTTGATAGGAAAAGCACCTCAGGGAGTTGTCAATTCCTAGGTAGCAGACTAGTCTCATGGTACAACAAGAAATAACAAAAATTTTCCAATTCAACGGCCGAGGCTAAATATATTGCTGCTGGAAGCTGCTGTGCTCAGATCTTGTGGATTAGGAATCAACTACGGGACTATGGCTCTGTATTGAATAAAATACCTATTCTATGTGACAATACAAGTGCAATAGCCATCACCAACAACCCTGTGCAGCATACAAGGACCAAGCACATTGACATCAGGTATCATTTTATTAGAGAGCACGTCATGAATGGTACTGCTGAACTATTTTTTATTCTAACAGAAGAACAAATAGCAGATATTTTCACAAAACCTCTTGATGAATCCACATTTACCAAATTAGTTGGTAAATTGGGTATGTTGAATAGCTTTAGTGATTAAACTTGTGAATATCTGAAATCTGTTCTTGAATGAATTTACAAATGAATTTTTCATAAATGAAAAATTCATTTGTAAATTTATTTTATCATATTTTCCATAATTTCTTTCTTATTTCTATGTAAGTTTTATTATCTTATCTTATTTATTTATTCTACTTGTTAATTTTAATATCTCAGAATATTTTATTTTCTCTAAAAATATTTTTCTATAAATTTTATTGATAAGTTTAATGATAAGTTCAGCAAAACACTTAAGTAGAAATCTAGTGTTTGTAGCCTCAACGGATAAGACCATCTTGGCTATCCGTTGAAGGAGTAGCCTTACTTAACAATAAGTTTGGTATTGTAGCACATCTCACTCTCTGGTTTCAAGCTGTAATTCTTAGATGTTGTTAGGAGATAATCAGTCATGTTGACTACTAATGGATGTACAAATAGGAGGGCTAATTGTAAATATTTCATGCCTTGTAATTTTGTATAAGTGAAGAAGTGTGAACGGATATTGAAGACCTTCAACGGATGAGAAACTAAGCTTCAACGGATGTCTCTAATGCTTCAACGGATAATATCCATCAACGGATAAGTGCTTCAACGGATAAAGCTTCAACTGCTAGAGCATCAACGGATAAAGCCATCAATGGATGAAAGCTTCAACGGATGCACTGCTAGAGCATCAACGGATAAAGCCATCAACGGATGAAAGCTTCAAAGGATGCTCAGTCTCATAGCAGTTGATAGTGACAGTTAACAAAGCTGACAGAGGCACATGGATTGATAGAGATGAGGTAGCCTATTTCAGGAACAGCAGAAAAAGCAGCCGTTTTTAGTCTGGTTCAAAATGGAAAGTCAACAGATAATTCCATATTACACTGGATAAAAATGGAACAGAAACAAATGGAGAACTATTGTCTTATTGTACTTTATCTTTGTCTTCACTTATAAGCTTGGTGTTATATAAACCAAGTAGTAGCTAGTAATTAGATATGAATTTTCCCTGAGCTGTTTAGAAATATCAAGAGAGAAAATCATCTAGTTTGTACTAGGAAGCAGCTGTGATTTAATTTTGAATCACAGATTTTCTGAAATTACACATCTCTGGTGGAACAATAAATCCACCAGAAAAGTTTTTAAGTTCTTTGTGTTCATTACATTTGTGTTTAAATATATATCTGTCTGCATCAGCTCCAAGCAATTTACACACATTTGATCACTCAAACACTTAGTCTTACAAATTGCTCAAAACTTGAAAAAGTTTTGAGATTTACATTCAACCCCCCCTTCTGTAAATCTCATTGTTAGTCCACTGGGAATAACAATTGGTATCAGAGCGAGCTCTTAACATACAAAGAGTTTAAAGATCTATTCTGCTAACATCATGAGTAAGAAGGATATTGGTGTAAAGATTCCAATCCTGGAAAGAGATAACTATCATCACTGGAAGGTGAAGATGCATTTACATCTTCTCTCTCAAGATGAAAGCTACATCAACTGCATTGAGAATGGTCCTCACATCCCACACAAGGTGGCCACAGCTGTTACTGCTACAGTTGCTGTTGGACAGTCTATTCCCAAGCCAAAGGCAGAATGGACTGTTGAAGATATTGAAGAGGTCCACAAGGACAAGAAAGCCATGAACATTTTGTTTAATGGCCTGGATCAAGATATGTTTGACAATGTCATCAATAGCCAAACTGCTAAGGAAATTTGGGATACTGTGCAGCTTATCTGTGAAGGCACTGAGCAAGTTAGAGAAACCAAAATGCAGCTTCTCATTCAACAATATGAATATTTCCACTTTGAAGAAGGAGAATCATTGAATGATACATTCAACAGATTTCAGAAACTATTGAATGGATTAAAGCTGTATGGGAGAGTGTACCAAGTCAAGGACTCCAATCTAAAATTTCTAAGGTCTCTACCAAAGGAATGGAAGCCTATGACTGTTTCTCTAAGAAATTCTCAAGATTATAAGGACTTCACACTTGAAAGATTATATGGAATTTTGAAGACTTATGAACTTGAGATGGAGCAAGATGAGCTGTTGGAAAAGGGAAAGAGAAAAGGAGGATCAGTTGCACTTGTAGCTGACAGTGAAAAAGTTGAAGCCAGAAATGAGGAAAAGATAATGCCAAGTCTCAAAATTGGCACAAGCAAATCAGAATCAAGCAAGGGTAAAGAGCAAGTTGCTGAGGATGAAGACAATTCCAGTCAGGATGAATCTGATGATATTGATGAACATCTGGCCTTTCTGTCCAGGAGGTTTGCAAAGATGAAGTTCAGGAAAAACACAAAGTTCACTAAGCCAAACAAAAACATGGTGGACAAATCAAAGTTCAAATGTTACAACTGTGGCATTAGTGGACACTTTGCAAGTGAGTGTAGGAAGCCAAATTCTGAGAAAAAGAAATTTGAGCAAGTTGATTACAAAAGGAAGTATTTTGATTTGCTCAAACAAAAGGAAAGAGCTTTTCTCACTCAAGATGATTGGGCAGCAGATGGGGTAAATGAAGATGATGATGTGGAATATGTCAACCTAGCCCTGATGGCTAATTCTGATGAAAATGAAACTAGTTCATCAAGCAACCAGGTAATTACTACTGATCTCTCTCATCTTTCTAAACATGAATGCAATGAAGCCATAAATGATATGTCCAATGAATTATATCATTTGCGTGTTTCTCTTAAATCACTAGCTAAAGAAAACACTAGGATCAAAGAAAATAATGTGTTTTTAAGTGATAGGAATGCTGTGTTAGAGAGTCAGGTAATTGAGCTTGAAAAGATTAAACTTAAATGCTTGACTATCGAGAGTGAACTAGAAGAAGCTGTTAAGAAAGTAGAAATTCTTTCTAAACAGTTAGAAAGTGAGCAAGAGGTAATCAAGGCCTGGAAAACATCTAGGGATGTTGGTGTTCAAATTGCCAAGGTTCAGGGAATTGAATCATTCTGTGAGGATGCCTGGAAGAAAAACAAAAAGAAGTTAGAATTAATTGATGGATTGTCAACGGATGTGGAATCAACGGATGATGAAAGTTATCCGTTGAAGGAAGAAAAGGAGCATCCGTTGAAGGCTCATCAATTAAAACAGGCAAGTTCTTTTAAAAATAAAAAGAATGATTCAACTCTCAAGAACTTTGTCAGAGAAGGAGCTAGCACATCCAGAGATGTCAGTAAGGTGAATATAGGACACATGACTTTAGATCAGTTGAAAGATAGGCTTAAGTTGGTTGAGGATAAGAAGGAAACTAAAAGAAAATCTAAAAGAAATGGGAAGGTAGGGATTAATAAACATAACAATTACACACCTGATAGGTATGCTCCTAGAAAAAGCTGTGTACATTATAAAAGTGTTAATCACCTATCTGATAATTGCAAAGCTGTTAAAAATGCTCCCATGCCTTCAAATCCCTCCATGCCTAACATGTCTATGTCACCTCTGCATGCAATGCCTGTTATGTCTCACCAGAATCCCCATGCACATTTTGCAAACATGCCATACATTAACAATCCTTACTTTTCTGCATTTAGTATGCCTCAAATGCCATACAATATGCCTATGTGGAATAACATGTTTGCACAACCTATGCCTTATCAAATTCAATCAAATGTGTTAAATGATTCTGTGACTAACCCTACACTTCAACCAACCACATCTGAGACCAAGGTTGACCCAAAGTTACCTAAGTCAAAAGATGCAGGAGGAATGAAGTCTAGGAAAAAGACTAACAAGGCTGGACCCAAGGAAACTTGGGTACCAAAATCAACTTGATTGATTTTGTTGTGTGCAGGGACAAAGAAGAAATCTATGGTACTTGGACAGTGGTTGTTCAAGACACATGACAGGAGATTTCACCCTGCTCACAGAATTTAAGGAGAGAGCTGGCCCTAGCATAACCTTTGGAGATGATAGCAAAGGATTCACTATGGGATATGGCTTGATTTCAAAAGAAAATGTCATCATTGATGAAGTTGCATTGGTTGATGGTCTCAAACACAATTTATTGAGCATCAGTCAACTATGTGACAGAGGGAATACTGTTTCCTTCAATTCTGAAGCCTGTATTATCACAAGTAAAAAGGACAATAAAGTGGTTCTAACTGGAGTTAGAAAAGGAAATGTGTACTTAGCTGATTTCAACTCTACAGATGCAGAACCATTACTTGTCTTCTCAGCAAAGCAAGTCCAGTTGAAAGTTGGCTATGGCACAAGAAGCTGTCCCATTTGAATTTCAAGACAATGAATGATCTAGTCAAAAAGGACTTAGTTAGAGGAATGCCTCTAGTGGAATTCACAAGGGATGGACTGTGTGATGCTTGTCAGAAAGGAAAGCAAAAGAAAGTATCATTCAGTAAGAAGCTTGAATCTGCAATTGATGAACCACTGCAACTTCTACACATGGATCTTTTTGGACCAGTCAATGTATTGTCAATTTCAAGGAAAAGATACTGCCTAGTGATTGTAGATGATTTCTCAAAGTTTTCATGGGTTTATTTTCTTGGATCAAAGGATGAAGCTAGTGAAATCATCATCAATCATATCAAGCAAGTCAACAATCATCCTGATTTCAAAGTAAGGAATATTAGGAGTGACAATGGAACTGAGTTCAAGAATTCAACCATGAAGATGTTCTGTGGAGTAAATGGGATCATGCATGAGTTCTCAGCTTCAAGAACTCCACAACAAAATGGTGTGGTGGAAAGGAAGAACAGATCACTAATTGAAGCTGCAAGGACAATGCTTGAGGAGTCAAAGCTCCCAACTTATTTTTGGGCTGAGGCTGTTAACTGTGCATGTTACACTCAGAATATTTCTCTAATCAATCAAGCAAAATGCATGACTCCCTATCAATTATTCATGAGAAGAAAACCAACTCTAAACTTTCTACATGTCTTTGGTTGTAAATGTTACATCTTAAGGAATCAATCTGATCACAAAGGAAAGTTTGATGCAAAGGCTGATGAAGGAATATTTGTTGGTTATTCTGCTGGAAAATCATATAGGGTCTACAATCTAAGAACCAACATTGTCATGGAATCTGTACATGTTGTGTTTGATGATAAAAAGATTGATGGACTAACAGATGAGGGACAACATGAAGGACTCAAATTTGACAATATTGAGATATATTGTGATGATAGTGAAGATGAGAATGATGAAGAAGGCATCTCAAAAAGAAACCAGAGTCTGCCTTTGGATAATGCACAGAATGCTGCATCCGTTGAAAGTCAAAATTCAGCTTCCGTTGAAAGATGCAATGCAGCATCCGTTGAAAGACAAAGTGCATCATCCGTTAAAGTTCATAACGAAGCATCCGTTGATCACATTCTGTCAACGGATAATCACTTCACCTCATCAGTTGATAGAACTCCCATTTCCTTTCAAAGGATCAGCAACTCAGGGGGAGTTTCAACAAATCAACATTCCATCTCACATCATGACAATACTGAGGCAACCTCATCAAGGGCTAATCTACCACCTCAAAGGAAATGGACCAAGAATCACCCTTTTGAACTGATCATTGGTGATGCTACATCTAAAGTACAAACTAGAAGGGCTACTCAAGATGAATGTCTGTATAGTAGCTTTCTATCACAGGAGGAACCTAAGCGAGTGGAAGAAGCTCTTTTGGATCCAGATTAGATTTTAGCTATGCAAGAGGAGCTAAACCAATTTGAGAGGAACAAAGTGTGGAAGCTGGTACCCAAGCCAAAGAACAAGAGTTCTATTGACACAAAATGGGTATTCAGAAACAAGATAGATGAAAATGGCATTGTCATAAGGAATAAAGCCAGATTGGTTGCCAAAGGCTATTCTCAACAAGAGGGAATAGATTTTGATGAAACATTTGCTCCAGTTGCAAGACTTGAAGCCATCAGAATCTTTCTAGCCTATGCAGCTAATGCCAATTTCAAAGTCTATCAGATGGATGTCAAGAGTGCATTTCTAAATGGGGAATTGGAGGAAGAAGTCTATGTAAGCCAACCTCCAGGTTTTGAAGATCCAAATTTTCCAAACAATGTGTATTATTTGTTGAAAGCACTCTATGGACTAAAGCAAGCACCTAGAGCCTGGTATGAGACTTTATCAAAGTTCCTTCTAGATAATCACTTCACAAGAGGTACTGTTGACAAAACTCTCTTCTTTAGAAATGTTGATGGCTCTAAGATACTTGTACAAATTTATGTAGATGATATTATATTTGGATCTACAGATGATAAACTTTGTAAAAAGTTTGCTAAATTAATGCAAAGTAAATATGAAATGAGCATGATGGGAGAGCTAACTTACTTTCTTGGTTTACAAGTTAAACAAGTTAGTGGTGGAATTTTCATTAGTCAAACTAAATATATTTATGATCTTTTAAAGAAGTTTGACTTAATGGATTGTTCACCTGCAAAAACTCCCATGGCCACTGCCACCAAGCTTGAATTAAACAAGGCTGAAAAGTCTGTGGATATTACAAGTTATAGAGGCATGGTTGGCTCACTTTTATATTTAACTGCCAGTAGACCTGATATTATGTTTTCTACATGTCTCTGTGCTAGATTTCAAGCTGACCCTAAAGAATCTCACTTAGTGGCTATTAAAAGAATTTTCAGATATCTCAAAGGGACTCCAAATCTAGGAATTTGGTACCCTAGAGAGTCTGGTTTTGATCTAATCGGCTATTCAGATGCAGATTATGCAGGTTGCAAATTAGACAGGAAAAGCACAACAGGCACCTGTCAATTTCTAGGAAACAAGCTTGTATCATGGTTCAGCAAGAAGCAGAATTCTGTTTCCACATCAACAGCTGAAGCTAAATACATTGCAGCTGGTAGTTGCTGTGCACAAATACTATGGATGAGGAATCAGTTATTTGACTATGGTATAACTGTTGACAAAATTCCAATATTTTGTGACAACACAAGTGCCATTGCCATTACTGAAAATCCAGTGCAGCACTCAAGAACCAAGCACATTGATATCAAGTACCACTTCATTAGGGAACATGTGATGAAAGGTACAGTGGAACTTCATTTTGTTCCAAGTGAAAAGCAGATTGCAGACATATTTACCAAGCCACTTGATGAATCAACATTCACAAGATTAGTAAGTGAGTTAGGTATGCTTAACTATTCATAATCTATGTCATCTATGTAATCTGTCTTGTAGCCAGAAATGAATTTGCTGCAAGAACAAAGTTGGCTTTAATCAAAACTTATCCTATCAACGGATATTCCCTATCCATTGAAAGCCAAAATTGTTCTATCAACGGATATTCATTATCCGTTGAAAGACAAATACATTTCTGGTAATTTTATCCTTCAACGGATAAAATAGTGTTGTTCATCAACGGATAACTATTTACCTTATCCGTTGATGTGTCACGTTAGTGAGTCACAGCTGTTGATTCTTTTACTCAACCGTTGATACAGATATACAGTGTTGTATGTATTTGTATTTACGGTAGTTTTCAGAATTTCTACGTTTTTATTTATTCCTGAACGGCTTTCACTTACTTAAAAGTATCATTTAATTATTTTAATTTGTGTTTTAATTCAAGAAAGTATAAAAGCCCAATTGAATTCTTATTTTCACTTTACGCTTTCTTGCAATTATCATTCTCTTTCTCTCTCAATTCTCAAGTTCTTCTCTGTAACCTCTACTCACAACAATGGCACCAGTAGTCAAAATTATGTCTCAAACAGGATTTGTTTATGAAAAGAATAATTTCATAGTCTTGGTTGAAAAGAAGGAAGCCCATTCTAATTATCACAAGATGATGGACTTCATCAAGAACTGCAAACTGAGCTATGCAATGCTGGAAGCCCCAACCATCTACTGTGAAGTGATTGAGGAGATTTGGACAACTGCAGAGTTCAACTCCACAGATATGACTATTGCCTTCTCTCTCAAAGGTATGGACTATTACATTAATTGTGATGATTTACAATCTTGCTTTAAGTTGCCTGAGAATAATGCCATGACACCACACACTAATAAAGATGTCTCTGCTATGCTAGATTCCATAGGCTATGCTTTTGATTCTACTAGTTTAGGTAGTATTAGAAGGAAAGGCCTTAGGAAAGAATGGAGTTTTCTTGGAGATGCCTTTATTAAGGTTTTCTCTGGGAAGATTAGCAATTTTGATGCTATCACTTCATCTCTTGTTAATATGCTCTATATGCTAGTTTCTGATAGGTACTTTAATTTTAGCAACTGTGTTATGCTAGAATTAGGTTCCAGATTATGTAACAAAGCTAATAGACCACATAACATCTACTTTGCTAGATTCTTTATGTTATTGGCTAACCATGTTGCTGAAGGTTTGGTTATATCCAATGAGAATAATAAACTCAAATGCTGGGTACAAGAGAAAAGGGTCCTTGCAGACCTTTTGAGAATGAATCTCAACAGCCAGGTGCCATTGGTATACTTGCCAATCATGAATGCACCACAGGTAAGTGAGGTAAATGTTTCTATAACTCCTACTATTTCCAACCCCAATGTTTCTTTGCCTTCTAGTGTGGCTATGGAACCTGTGTCATTGTCCAAACAGGCTCCTACCAAAGCCACCAAATCTAAAATCTCCAAAGTCAAGTCAAAGAAACCTACCTCTGCTGTTTCGCAAAAGACAACAGTTGTAACAACTACCATAAACCCTGAAGGGAGTGAACAGGGTGTGAGTGGTGAGGGGAGGGGTGAACATCAAAAAGCCCCCCAGGATAAGGAGGGAGAGGTTAGTGGTACCCATTCCAGCCAAGCCACAGTCTCTCAAAAGACTGTAGCGGTTCAAAAGGAGTCCAGCACATCCCTAGTTGCATCCTCCCAAAAGGATTTAACTATTGAAAATAGTCCCCATCCAGGGACACAGAACAAAAGAGGGAGGGACACTGAAGCTAAACATTCACCAATTCAAGCCTTTTCAAGGAAGAAGAAGGCCAAAACCCTAGTTTCCACACAAGGGACACACACAGACAGATACACCCACCAGTATCTGTGCCTTCTCAAATTCAGCTTGATGTGATTCCAGCAAATGTGGAATCACAGCCCCATTCTCTCAATATAGACATACACCATTCCTCAAACTCTCCTACACCCTCTCTGGATGTGGATATGATATTCACATCAATTCCTGATTCTCCCTCATTAAAACTCAGGGAGGAGCCCCACTCAAAACCTGGTGATCATCATCTTTTAGATGATTTGTTGGATCATCAGCCAATTCTTTCAGATGTAGTTGCAGAATCTGTGTCACCTCACTTAAAATCAATCCACACAGATTCAACAATTATATCACTTTCTATCTCTACATCATTTCCTTCTTCAACGGATATCTCTCATCCGTTGACAAGTGGTTGTTCTTCAACGGATAAGCTTAACAGCAATTATCCGTTGATACCATCAGTTTCCACTTCAACAGATACTCCCTATCCGTTGATGGCCTCTACACACTTAACATAAACAACTCTAACTGTAGAGGACATGGCAACTGTACAATCACTTTTAGGCTTGAGGGAAGGGAGTGATTTTTTGAGTGAGAGGCTGGGTTGCTCCCAGGCAAAAGGAGAGGTTGAGAGTCACCAAATGCATGCTATTTCTTCCAGCATGGCAAAAGTAAGTGAGAGGAGTGCCACCTTAGAAGGTGAAGGTGAGGGTGTGTGTGAGCCAGGGGGAGCCCCTGATGCAAGAAAAGAGAGAAATTGAGAGAAAGGCAGGTACAGAAGCTATAAGGGTGGATCCAGTCATTGCTAGTGAGTTAATGAAAGTGGATGATGCAGATAAGGGAAGACAATTTCAGCAACACTACAAAGCTGTCATTGATAACATTTCCTTGGATGCTGACACTTTTACTCACCCTGTTTCAGCCTATCAATTATTGGCTGCACAGGGCAATGTGGAGGCAGAACAGACACTACACATTGTACACACTTCAGAATCTCTTCTCAGAGACAAAGCTGCTGTCAACAGGCTTCCTTCTCAAGCTGGTGAGCCATCTGAAGAATTTGGAGTAAATTCTAATGATGATGACTCTAATTCTTTGAATGAGAGCATGAACTTAGGGGGAGTAGCAGGCCCAAGTTCTGTTCCTAATCTTCCTGCATGGGCATGGGCAAAACCATCAACACCAGGAGAGTTTGGTGTCACTTTGGTCAAACAAGTCATGACAATTCAGCAGGCCATTCAGGAGACTCAGGATGCTGGCACCAAGGCAATTCTTCAAGCTCATCTGGATTCTCTGCATCTCTTGCAGTTGCAGCATTACCAGCACAATCTAAGTGTGGATGAGCTCAAGCTGGACATTGCTGATCTGAAATCCTATAATGCTGAGAAATTGGATTCAGTTATACCCTATGGTACTATGCAAGATTTGTTGGGGAGACTAAGGAAGGCCTCTGATGCTGACAAGAGGTTGGCCAGATTGGAAGATAGGGTTCAAATAATTGAAGACTCTATGGTCACCATTCTTCAGAATCAACAAACTCAAACAAATCTCCTCATGCAGCTGGCACAAGCACAAGGCTTGACCCCTACCCTTGATGATAACAAAAAGGGGGAGAATAAAGGGGAAGGGGAAGGAGAGCCATCTACAACAGTTCAGATTTCTCAAGTGCTAGTTCCTGTCATCACAACTTCTCCACCAATTCAAGTCAAAGGAAAGCTAGATGGAATTGATCTAATCCAGATAGCAGCAGCTGAATTGCAAGTCAAAGAGCAAAGGAAGAAGATTGATGAAAAGATGCAACTAATATTTGGTTCTACAACTTCTCAATCACAATCTGTGAAGCATAGCACAAAAGTGGAATCAATTATTATGGAACTCAAGCCAGTAGGGAGGCATAAGGATGGAGAAACTTCTTCCAAAGATCTGCAACCTATGGTTCTCAAGCCCAACAACAGATCCAATAAGGACTCTACAAAGAATCCTCTAAAAGAGGTGGATTTTCCTCTTCCAAAAGCAGATGAGGACAAGCTTTTAGGAAGAAGTATTGCATATCTCAAAGAGACCATGGATGAGGCTGTAAGGAGAAACATGGCTATTATTTTCAGAGAGGGAAAGAGCATATGTGTGATGCAAGGACATCCCAAATTCTCAATAGCCAAGAAGGAAGAAACCAAAAGGTTGAAGGAAGAAGCCAAATAGCTAAAGGCTGACAAAAGAGCACAAGCAAAGCTTGAAAAACAGCTAGAGTCAAGTCAGGCTGAAGATCAGAAAGAAATTGAAGACAAAGGTGAAGATGAAGCTATGGGGGACATGGTTGGTACTGAGATGGAGGAAAGAAGTAAGGAAGAATGGCAGAAAGGGAAAAGAAAGAAGGTCAATGCAAAGAGAAAGAAGGTAGATAAGACTGAAGAAACCCAATCAATATCCAAACCACTACCCTCTATTCCTGAACCCATTGTACCTGAACCCTTCATGAACATTCATGGTGAAACAATCATTCCCAAGGAGGAACCAATTGATTGGGACACCATCAAATTGCCCACCTTCCTAACCTCTTCTCCACCATCAAAGAAGCAGAAAAGAAGAATCAAATCAACACCCTCTAAAGCCTCAATCAAATTCACACAGAAGCCTAAGTCCAAACCTCAAAACTCTAAAGATGATTATGTTCACATCTGTGACATAAAAGAATTTTTAGACATTGAACTCTATCTGGATGAGCTGGAGGATGTAAGGGGAATAGCTGCCTACAGACAACTACCAGAAAGACTAGTGTTCAAATACAAAGGAGCTGGGGAAAGAACATGGCCTCTTCACAGAATTCTGAATGAAGGCTACACTACCTTGATTAGAGTCTACTCAGCCATACATAAGGATTCTGGCTTTACCAGAACTGCCAGGACTTAGATTCTCAACAAGATTGCCAACATAAGGAAAACTTGGAGGGAGCCCAATGCTTTGCCTAGAACTTTACTCATTCCAGAGAGAGGTATTACAATTCACAAATCACCTCATTGGTTGATGGAGTTCAGAGACAACAAAGGAGTCAGAAGATTTTTCAGAATTGAAGATCAGCTGAAGATTGCCAGTAATGAAACTCTCAAGGATATGCAATCTAAGTTAGATATCAATGAAGAAGATGAAGCTGAATTCTACAGACAACTTCAACTTCAAATAGAGGAGAATGACAGGAGGCTAGGAAAGAAAACCAGGGATCAAAGGAAAAGAAAGTAATTTGCTCAGGCTAAAGGAGCACCCTTGGAAACAATGTATTTCTTCAATCTCATCTCAGCATATACACTTTTGCAGCACTTTTGAATTTCTGCTTAGTTACAGTTTATATATTTGTTAAGTGTTTTGTTATCATCAAGATAAACCCAAATTTATGCCTACAGTTCTAGTAGACATAAATAGGGGGAGATTGTTAGGAATATGTGTAATAGTTTGATGATAAGTTCAGCAAAACACTTAAGTAGAAATCTAGTGTTTGTAGCCTCAACGGATAAGACCATCTTGGCTATCCGTTGAAGGAGTAGCCTTACTTAGCAATAAGTTTGGTATTGTAGCACATCTCACTCTCTGGTTTCAAGCTGTAATTCTTAGATGTTGTTAGGAGATAATCAGTCATGTTGACTACTAATGGATGTACAAATAGGAGGGCTAATTGTAAATATTTCATGCCTTGTAATTTTGTATAAGTGAAGAAGTGTCAACGGATATTGAAGACCTTCAACGGATGAGAAACTAAGCTTCAACGGATGTCTCTAATGCTTCAACGGATAATATCCATCAACGGATAAGTGCTTCAACGGATAAAGCTTCAACTGCTAGAGCATCAACGGATAAAGCCTTCAACGGATGAAAGCTTCAACGGATGCACTGCTAGAGCATCAACGGATAAAGCCATCAACGGATGAAAGCTTCAATGGATGCTCAGTCTCATAGCAGTTGATAGTGACAGGTAACAAAGCTGACATAGGCACATGGATTGACAGAGATGTGGTAGCCTATTTCAGGAACAGCAGAAAAAACAGCCGTTTTTAGTCTGGTTCAAAATGGAAAGTCAACAGATAATTCCATATTACACTGGATAAAAATGGAACAGAAACAAGTGGAGAACTATTGTCTTATTGTACTTTATCTTTGTCTTCACTTGTAAGCTTGGTGTTATATAAACCAAGTAGTAGCTAGTAATTAGATGTGAATTTTCCCTGAGCTGTTTAGAAATATCAAGAGAGAAAATCATCTAGTTTGTACTAGGAAGCAGCTGTGATTTAATTTTGAATCACAGATTTTCTGAAATAACACATCTCTGGTGGAACAACAAATCCACCAGAAAAGTTTTTAAGTTCTTTGTGTTCATTACATTTGTGTTTAAATATATATCTGTCTGCATTAGCTCCAAGCAATTTACACACATTTGATCACTCAAACACTTAGTCTTACAAATTGCTCAAAACTTGAAAAAGTTTTGAGATTTACATTCAACCCCCCCTTCTGTAAATCTCATTGTTAGTCCACTGGGAATAACACTTCTTTTATTTGTCATCAGTTTTTTCTTCTTCCTTTCAAATTCCAGAGGTTTGTTTCTCTCTCTCTCTCTCTCTCTATTCGATCAAACACAAACCTCCATTGATACTTCCTTGCTCGAGTTTTTACTCAGCATAACTTTTTCACTCCTGTTATATATACATACACGTATATACACACAGAAGTGCTGCCAATTTTTTTTTTTAAAAAACAATATTTTCAAAATCAAAATATTTCATTGGCTGTTATCTTCTGTGGTTGAGTTATCTGTTTGCATATCTGATTTTGGTGGTCAAGACACATTTGTTTTAAAATTTTTGGAATACAATTGAATTAATTCGAATTATTAATTAATTTTTAATTCGAATTTTCTTATTTAATTCTTAAAATTCTGACAGTGTGTGTCTTTTTGTATTTATTTTTAAAATGGCTCTCAATTTCGAAATTGTCTCGCATAATCTTGTTGCTTATTTCAATCCAGAAAAATGTGATGTGGAAAAATTTAAGTCGTGGATTAGATTTTTAAATGACCATTCGATTGTTAGCTCTGCTATTAAATCAAATGTGCTTTTAAATGTCGATTTGCTCAGACTGATTTGCACGACCTCTACTGTGGCCGATGATTTTAAATCTTTTTCATTCACCGTGGCAAACACACAGTATGTAGTTGCTGAAACAGTCGCCAATCGAGCGTTAAATTTTCCAATGGACAATTTCTGTAATTTGCCCTCTGAAAATGATATTTCAAACTTTTTCCATGCTATTCACTATCAGGGGGTGATTAACTTAACCAAGTTATCTAAATCCAATTTGGTTTCTGAATGGAATATTTTCTTCGATACACTTTCCAAAGTGTTTGCCAACTGCACTAAATCCAACTTTCACAACATCACTTCCACTCTGCAGTATATTGGTCTTGCGGTTGTTTTCAATCAAATGATCAATTTTGGCAAACTACTTTTACCCATTCTTCTGAGACGTCTCACTACTGCTTTACGTGATCATTCTACAAATCATAGGGTTTCGTGCTACTACGCTCGTTTTCTCATTCTCATAGCAGAACATCTTCTCTCACCTGAGCATAAAGCTCTTTTTGCTAACTCTTCAATAACTGAACCCCCTCCAGTAAGTAAAAAGATTTACACTCGCTAAGACACAACCTTTAAATTCATGCAAGTTCCAGTACTTGTATCTGCTTTTATGGCCACTTACATTCCTTTACCTATTTTCAATCTTCCCGGTCATGAACAACAAGCTCAACCTCCAGTGGTTCAAACCACCCAGGCTCAAACATCAGATGCTCTTCCTCTGTAGGTAATAATTCCTCAAACTCAAACTATTCCTACTTCTGTTGAAAGACCCCCAGTGGTTGATAGGGCTGACCATGAAGTTGTAGAACCGCAGCTTCAATCCCAGGTCATAGAGCCAAACACAGAGTCACAACCTATCTCAACCTCTCCCCCACTGTCTAAAATGTTGCCTAGAAGGTTAGTAGGAAGTAGTATGTTGGTGGATATGAATGAACCCTCAGCTCTGCCTCCTCCCAAGAAAAGAATAACATTTACTGAGGCATCTGAAAGCCCATCCTTGTCCTCCCAACAGGACATGGACTTTGATATGGCCAGTGAACAGTTACTAGAGACATTCTATCAACAAGATGAATCTATTGAAATTCGCCATAGGGCCATGACATCCTGTACTAAGTCAAGCACACTTTCATTACTCACAATGGAAGCATACAGACCAATAGATGATACTCAGGACACGGAGCGAGGAGTGCACATTGAGTCGGTTACAGTGCCTGCCATAGTTACGGCAGAAGAGCAGTCACATGCTTCTGAGGGAAAATCTGACTCTCAGCCACCGTTAATAGAGTCATTTTCTCCCCTCCCAAATCCAACACCTCTGGCTCCCTCATGGGATTCTCCACTCGCAGATTTATCTGGAGAAAGTGGAGGGCAACTCAATCAATCTATCCCTGAAGCAATTCAGACATCTATTTCACATGAAAAGATAGGTTTGACTGAGGATCGGGACTCGCAAATTCCCATTGCACCACCACTGACCTCTCTTGAAGAGGCTAGGGTGATTTCAAATGCAGGTACAGAAGATCAGCGTCAGGAAGACTCCTCACGAGCAATAATATTGAGAGATACACAAGCACGTGAGTTGAGTGAATCAAATAGGAGAGATATTCAGGTGAGCGCACACACAGACACAAACACTGAAAATATGTTAGCTCAAATTGCTGAACTGAAAGAACAACTTGCAAAAAGTCAGGCTGAGGCTCAATCATTCAAAGCACAAGTGGTTGAACGGTCTTCTTTTTCCACCTCTGTCAATAATCAGCTGGCTCTCATCAGGACTGAAATATCAGATTTGAAGACCTCTGTTGTACCAAAGCTTAACTCAATCCAGGCATCTCCAACGTTATCAGCTGAAGATATTTCAAACTTCTGCTCTCTCCATACAAGAATGACTTCACTTGAAGACTTGGTTGAAATGAATCATTCACTGGATTCCTCCAGATTTCTGAAGATAGAGACGGGCATGGAACATCTCAATGAAGGGATGAAGCACTTGTACTTCATGATCAAAAATTCTCACTACCCTAATGAAGAACAAAGGAATTTCTTTGAAGGGCCGTCTGGTGGAGGCTCAGGCTCTGGAGGTGATGGAAGTCATGGAGGGTCTAGAGGAAAGTCTGTAGAGGATTCCTCAACTAAGGGGGAGAAGAAAGGGACAAGTGGAAAGGGAAAAGAAAAAGATTCGTCTGCTGGAGGCACAGGGAAGGTTGATGATGTCTACTAAGTGGAGAACATGATGACTTTGATATTTTTAACATTCCCACTGAACCAGTCTTGGAAGATAAAGATGGTTTTTTTGAAGCTGAGGAGGAAACTGATTTTGGAGAATGGGAAGAGGAAGCTCAAGTGGACCCTATTTTTGAGAAAGAGTTTCAGCAGCAGCAGTCAGAGTTGAAAAGAAAAGAAGCTGAACTCAAAAAAGTATCCCAGATCATTGATATGAGGAAAAACATTGAATGAACAGAAACTCTTGAAAAGCAACGTCTTCATGACATTAAAGCTAAAGAAAGGAGAAGAGATTTCAGACTGAAGATTGGTGAAAAATGGGATGAAGCTAGGAGAGTACTTGATATGCCTCAGCTGAGCACAAACAATGATAGGCAATTTCTACATCTTCTGGACAAGCTGGAGATCTCTAATCCAAATAATAACGTGTACATGAATGCTATAAAGACTGAAGTCTCAAGGATCACAGCTGCCTTTGACAGATCTCTAAATGAAATGAGCATATTTGTATATTGTCAGAGCGAAAGATCTTTCAAGGTATCACTTCATCTTTTTGAGAATCGTTCTTTATCAGAGATTTGGGTTCTTCTCAACAAAGTCAAAAGAAGCTCAGAATTGAATGAAGTTCTTCGTGAAAGGCTCAAAGAGTTTGCCAGCAGGGCTAGTCCTCAAGTGGTCAACAATCCTCATCAGGTAAGATTCTTTAAGTCTGACTGTCTTCAAATCTGCCAGCTCGATTCACAATCTCTTAAAGACTACTCAGCTAAGCATCTTATCTGGATGGAACATCACTTAAGAACTGCTGGATATTCATCCATGTTGAAAACTCAAGCACCTGATCTGATTCAAGCTTATTGTGAAAAGAATATTAAAAGGTACAATCAGTTCAAGAATAAGCTAAAGTCAGTTGGAGTTCAACCAGCAGACCAGCCAGCTTCACTTCTGAAAAGGATCGTGTCTTTGACAAGGAGTTGCTTCAAGATTTGGAAGAAGGTGAATTCGGAAGAGAAGACAACTAAATTCAATTAGCTCAAAACTTAATGTAATTTGCTTAGAGCTTTATGAATCAAGATAGACTAATGTAGTTATATGTTCAGTCTAGAGGAACATCTATCCTGTATTCACTTGTAAATTTCTTTTAGAATCTGGAAAATGTTAAATATAATCCAAAACTTTTCTGCTATTTACTTTGCATTACTGTTTATATCTTTTTCTTATTTGTTAGTTGAGTTATCCTCTAGGTATTTTTTGTTATTGTCTAACAAAAAAATAGGGGGAGATTGAAAGGCATATGTCATAGCCTATTTGTTTATTTGAGGATTTAACTCAACTCAAATAAGGATGTAACAAGTAAATAGTGGTTCTATCGTCAGAGAGATCTCTCAAAGTAACATATGTCAAAGGATTAAGTAACATTGTTCGTCTACAGACTTGAGGACTTAATTTACTGGAAGAAGCTCAAGAAATTGATCAAGCCTCAGTGATATAAATCAAGATTGTGGATTTAATCAAGTGACAGAGATCTCGTCAGGGTATCAATTAATTACAGGGATTTAATCTGAAGAAAATCAAGACATGAAGAAACATCACAGAAGTTAGTCATTCATGAACCAGACAGTACATCGAGTGTCAACATTGAAGTGGTGAAATGGATTCAGTGATTTTCAGAAGATTGTCAGAAGAGTGGTTGCTGTTCAAGATTAGTATTAATTCTCTAATTAATTAATTAAGTCATATAATTTAATTAAGAAAATAAATTATATCTGCAAAGATTAATTTATTGATTAATTAGATTAATTGATTAATTAATTCTGAATTAATATTTTGGTTTTTCAGAATTGATTTTGAATTTAAATTCAAAATTAATTCAGCAAGATAATCTTTTGTATTAGTATGACAATCGGTATGACAATCAATAGTCATACCGAAAGTCATGCCAGTATATTTAGATTGTCTTGCCGAAAGTCATGCCAGTTCAATGGATTGTCCTACCGAAAGTTTTACCAGTTAAAAGGATTGTCTTGCTGAGCTAAAAGGATTGTCTTGCCAATTAAAAACACAGGATTGAATATAAAGAGTAGCAGCTGTTTGTT
Organism: Apium graveolens; assembly: GCF_009905375.1. NCBI lineage: Eukaryota > Viridiplantae > Streptophyta > Magnoliopsida > Apiales > Apiaceae > Apium > Apium graveolens. The sequence continues at coordinate 136,579,271 of NC_133648.1, read as the reverse complement.
TTTCAACAGAGCATTGAATATAAAATTAACAGAAGAACACAGAACCAAGAAAACATCAGAGAACTTATTGCAATTTCACAGATAATTTATTTCTAGTATTCTTTGTTAAATCTAATCCACTAGAAATCCTTTTCTTGTTCTTGTGTAACTATCTAGCAGATCAAAATCCCTAGAACTTAATCTTAAATTGCATTTAGCATTTGATCCTTTTTATTACAAAAATAGAAAAAGTTCATGTCAAATTTATTCTAGATTTAGAATAATTTATTTGAGATTAATCCCTTGTAAACGATACCGTTGTTGTAACACCTTTCAAGTTTAATAATAGTTTTATTTAACTAGAATTTTGTTTCACTTTTTTATTCCGCATTTTATTCGATTAAACGGTATTGTTTGTATTCAACCCCCCTTCTACAAACATATTGAGACCTAACACATCCTGACTTTCCAGATTGGATATTCATGTATCTTCAGGGTTGGCACCTTGATTACTTCATACCTACTCATGTTGCTGCTAATCTGTGATGTGGCTGGGGTTGGTGGTTTTGGATTTTGTGGTTCTTCTTCTTTTTTTGACATTATAGATTAATTTTCAGATCTTAAACTGTTTTTATGTTAACAACAAGCTCTGATACCAATTGTTAGGCCCGTAATCAACTGTAGAGGGGGGGGGGGGGTGAATACAGTTAATGCAAATAATTCGACAAAGTTTCAACAGAATCAACATTTTTATATGAACAGATAAAAACTGATTACAAACGTACTTTCTCGAAAGAATAAACAAATATCCTTGAGTGCTTCTAGGTTTTGCGAAAGATATAACAATATTCGCAATGCTTTTTGCATGAACCTAATCTATGCTTTATATAAAGCACAACTACACAATGTATAAGGAATCCTATTCTATTAACAACAAGGAAACCTAATACAATGCTTCTGTTATAAAATCCTTCACCGCCTTGAATTCATGCTTTCCTTCTTCTCTTCGAATATCTACTGAAGTGACAAGTTCTGATGACATCATCTACTGATCATCAAGTACTGATATAAGTATTGATGACGTCACTCATCAGTAAATGCTGATATACGTCCTGATATGAACTTCTGAAAGTTTCTGCTCATATCATCAATTATATCTAACATATATAATCTTCCATGACTATTATGTATGCGATTTTATATATTTTGCATGCTGTTATATATGTATGTCTGTATATATTTTGAATATATAATATTCATGAGAGTTGTATAATAATATGATGATTATATAATTTATAGATATACTTATATGTATATATGATTTATTTTTGTTCTTATTATGAGAATCATAGTTGATTCGATTCTAAATCGGATACAACAAATTTGCTGAAATCTGGGTCTGATGGTGTCCGATTTTCGCGAATGAGTACCTTTTCGGAAAGGAAAATGTGCTTCTGAATAAAAATAAATGGCTAAAGCCATCATCGACTCGTTTATAAGGCGTTTAGGCCCTATAATCTGCGATTTAATGTGATCAGATTTAATTTTGAATTTTCTGATTTTTGTCGTATTTTGTTTTTATAGTTAGATTATGATGGTTATGATATGTTAAAATCAAATTATATGTTTTAACATGTTCCTAAGTGTTAATTGAGCATTGTTGATGGTTATGGATATTACCATAGGTTAATGTTAAATCTCGAATGTAACTCGAGTTCTTCTTGTAAGTTAATTAGATTAGCCTTTATATTTTATTAATGTAATGTGCATGAAAACTTAAAGATAAAGGAATGGCAGTGCAATGGAGACAATCCAAGGAAGCAATATAATGAGGCAACTAAAGAAAAGAAGACATGTAATAATTAGCATGTATTTATTTACTACCTTAGATTGACCTAGATTTTCGTCATTATCTTGATGAAAATCACATAGGATGAAGCAATAAAAAACCACATTTACTTTATTGCACCTTACATATATATGCTCATATGATGAATGTATGTGTAGAGTAGTTTAATGATGCATGCTTAATTAGATTAAGGATGTATGTATTATATATGACCCCCATACCATGCTTGCTAAATGAGATAAAATCTGTAATGACTCAAGATTTTAAAATGAACAAACGATTATGAGTTTCACATGTTTATGAAACACATTATAAAATGGGATTTTTCTTTATTTCTGGCATAGGGCGATTTTGTCAAAAGCGGGTTCATTGAAATCGTAAGGTTGTGGGTTTTAAGAGAGACTGTTGTGACTCCCTCACTACTAGGAAATTAAACCATTGACGAATATTGATTTGAAGTATTTTATTCAAGAAAGAATTAGGAATCTCTTTATGATGGGATCATGACCGTTTTAAAATTAACAAAATTATAAAGTTAATATTAAGTTGATCAGATGCCTTCCAATGATTCCAATGCGTTAACCCGTAGATCAATAAGGAGTGGGTTCACCAAAGAAAAGTACTCCCATCTATCATGGGAGATGTGTTGAAGTATATTGATACTTTTTGATTATTGGGTTTAACTTAACTAAGTTATCACAATAGGATTGTGAACTTAGAGGCATAGAGTTTGCCGAGATTTATTAGATAAATATGAACAAATATTGTTCCACCAAGATATCCAAGAGTTACATAGTTGATATAATTGACAAATATTGCCTACTTAAGTAACATGTTTTAGGAGAAAAGTCAAAGCTGACCTAACGCATGGTGAAATCTGAGCTCAATATTAAGGATATAGAATATATTATTTCCGAATTAATAGTTAGGGCTATTGATTTGATAAAAATAATGGGATACATGTATATATATATATATATATGAATAATAAATTGAACATAATTTAATGATCATCAGTAGACTAATTTATTTTATGCACTTTAATATTGAAGATATCAAATGACAAATAACACATATAACTTCTCTATGTAATAGTCTTTGAGAAGGACAAGCTGACATGAAATAATTTCCTCGACTTACATGGGAACTTGAGGATTGTCATTAGATTCAAAGATGTCACTCAAACTCCTCGCTTAATTCTTCTAGCTGAGAATGAAACATGTGCTGAACAAAATGTTTACAATTATGAAAGCTGAGCTTTAGAAGTAACAGAAGCATATTGATTCTTATGATGTTATTGAGCACCTTCAAAGGATGTTTAAAGGATAGGCTCTTCAAGAAAGATTTGAAAATAATAAGGCACTATAAATTTACATAAATGGGAGAATGAGATCTGGTTGGACCAAATGTTCTAAAGTGGTATACGGACCTTGATATTTTGGGTTTCAAGATTGCTCTAAAGACTTAGCTTGATTTGATCAAGCAATATGAACAACTTCTATTCTCAGTTTGTTATGAACACATGAATGATATAGACAAAACACCCATTAAGTTGTGAGGCATGTTTAGAACTTATAAAAACAACACGGTAAAGCATGAACTACGTCCATATTGATGGTGTACACATGGAATGCAAATGGGAAAGGAAAGTGGATAGGCAAGGTTAATATTTGATTTTATTTAGTTCCAAATAAGAGTCCAATCCCAAGGGGGCTTTTGAAGCCTATTAGTGGTGTTGCTAAAGAAGATAATTGTCACTTTCATGGTAATAATAGGATGATTGGAAGTTAAACTGTCAAGCTTATTTGGAAGATTTAAAAAAGAAGATCATCAATGGTCAATTTCATGTATCGGGTTAAAATTGGAGTAAAAGTTGTTGCTCCAGTTGAAGTAAATCGATACCTAATTTTGCCCATAAGGCGAAGTTGACAACTTGGTAAATTTTTAATACATGCCCGCCTTTACCGAAGACATAATATCAATTTTTTTATCAGGATAAGAAAGGTTTTTCATTTTATTTAAATAAACAACAGTTTTTTATTATATTTCAATGATATGATTATAATGGTGCATAATTAGTTAACAATTTATATGTTCTAAAATGACTCAAAATAAACATTGCCTCTAGCATTGTCGTTAAGCCATATTTTGAGAAACACATTTTTGAGTTACATATATATGGATACTTGGATAGGCTTGATTTTGAATTATACGAAAGTTGTGAACCTTATCTCATTGGTAAAATGACTAAAGCTTCTTTTACCCGATAAGGTGAAAGGGCCACCGAACGATTAGAACTTATACATTGTGATGTATGTGGTTGAATGCGTACGATGGTTGTGGGTGGCTTATACTACTTCATAACATTTATTGATGACTTCAATAGATATGGATATGTATGTATTATGAATAATAAATTTGATTCTTTTGAAGTGTTCAAAGAATATAAGGCCGAAGTAGAAAAACAAACATGGGAAAGTATAAAAGTTTTACAATCAGATCATGAAGGAGAACACTTAAGTCTCAAATTCAAGAGTTTCTTGAAGAAGTATGATATTGTATCACAACTTACTCCTTCTAGAACACCTCAATGGATTAAAGATTCTAAGAGGAGAAATCGTACCTTGTTGGACATGGCATGATCGATGATGAGTCAAGCGGGTCTTTCAATCCGTTTATGGGGTTATGCTCTAGAAATGGTTGCATATAAACTTAACTGAGTTCTTACTAAAGCTGTTCAAAAGACTTCATATGAGATATGGACTGAGTTGAAAGGATATCTTCGATATATAATTTATTTTGGTATTTGTACGATTAAACATAAAATTAAGAACACGTAGATCCTCTCCATTAAGACATGAATTTAATTGATCCAAATCAGAGTCAAAAAGTCAAACTATCAAAATCATGTATTTTAAACAGATAAAAGAGATATTCCATTTTTGCAAAACATCAAAACTACATCTTTATGGAATATATCTCTAAAGAAATATGATCAAAGAAGAAACATTAAGATATGATGTTTAGTAGATCTGTGTTACAACAGGAATATAACAACAAGCTCGAATAAGGAATATTGCAGAAATATTCTTTAGAGGTCTCGTGCTATACCAAAAATATTTAACTCTTCACTCCAAAATATATCTCTACATATATTAAAAGATTTTTTATTCAAATATTATTAATATTCAAGGTTGGAATATTAATATCCAGTTCTGCAACTAATTTATGAATACTTACAGTAATTTTCTCTCGTTTTGTAAAATTAGCATTTCTCGGAGAAAATATTTCAAAAATACTCAAACACATTTCCTATCATCCAAATATATTTTATATATTAGGAAATATATTTTAAGTATTTATACAAGTCAAAACTTTGGTCAAAAGATCCATCTCCTTTATTTCAAGACCAACGATATTTTTATTCGGAAGAAAGGCTGACAGAACAGTTTCATTTTTTATAAAATACTTCCACATGCTAGAATGACTTGAAATTTGGTATGCATCATTTAAATGGTATTTTCTAAATATGGTAAAAATTTCGTAGCATTCAGAGAATTTTTGTCCGGGCACACAAATCGAGGCAGTCGGTCCCGCAGTTGACCACGTTTGACCTAGTTACCATTGACTAAAGTTGACCAAAACTTTCAGGACATCATTTAATAATATTTAGGTAATTATCATATTTTTTATGATATTTATTTAAGAGTTTTTGGGGTGGTCATAATTAATGGTGCTTAATCCTTAATTAAAGTAATTAAAGAATGATTAAAAGAAAAAGGAAATATTTATTTAATATAAATATATATATATATCAGCTGAGATTTGAATGAATACTAGCTTGTGCTTCCTTCCCAGTTACAAAGAAACATAACCTACTTGCCATGTCATCAATCCATGTGATACACTCCATCCACCATTCATTCCTTCTCAAATCTCCACCATTCAATCCACCCAACTTCTCCTATAAATAAACCCCCACCCCAACCCATTTTCTTCAAGCTAAAGAGCCAAAAAGTTTCTGGGATTTTTTCAAGAAGTGCTTATCTTTATCTCTTTCAAATTCTATACACACACTTCTTCTCAAAAACCTTTTCTCTCTTCTATATACTTACATATATACAAGGTTTTTGAAACCCAAGCTTAGCTTTACCCAACCAAGCTTTATCCCACCAAGTGAGCTCATCCACTACCACTTCCCGGCCTCCTGAAGGGCTGCCCAAGTTCGACCAAAGTGCCAAAATCTGGCCGAACCTCCGGCAAATTTTTCCGGCGAATTTTTCCGACCGTTTCTCAAAAGTGGTTAGTTTTAGCTTCTTATTTGAGTCCTTTGTATTAAGCTTTATACTTAACTTCTCTACTTCATCTAAAGCTCTAATACAAGCTCTCTTATAAAGGAAGTTCTCGGGGAGAACTTAGATTCGAACTCAAAATTTGAATAAGTACTTGATCTTCATAAAAATCATTCCAACGAGAAGATCTAAAAAAAGAAAAGTACTTTATCTCCAATGGGAGATTATATTTGACACAAGTACGAGTTAGACAATTATTTCTTGCACTTTAATTGGATCTTGGCTAATACTCATTCGTGCTCATAAAATAATTACGAAGTTTAAGTGTAATCCCTTCTAGCATCTTTAGTGCTCTCCGGGGGATTATTACTTATCTCATATAAACACTTCGTAATTTGTCATATCTTAAGACGGATCGTACGAGTTAGAAAATTACTTAACGCTCTTTAATTGGATCTTGTCTAACTAATAATGTACATATAAAATATTACGAAGTAAAAGTGTAATCCCTTCTAACATCTTTAGTGTTTCGGGGGATTATAACTTGTTTCATATAAACTACTTCATAATCATCTATTATTTAAAGACGAATCAAATCCACGAGTTAGCCAATTATTTTCACGCTCTTTAATTGGATCTTGGCTAACACATATCGTGTATATAAACAATTACGAGACATATCGTATAATCCCCTTCTAACATTTTTCAGTGTTTCGTGGGGTTATTATTAGATATATATAAACTACTCGTAATTATTCGCTAAACTTCAAAAGTACGATCTTACGCCAATTACTTGCACTTCTATTATTTGGATCTTGGCTAAGTCATAAAACTTATACAAGTGCTTGAAGTTAAAGGTATACTTTGACCACATAAGTGTCAAAACATAAGTATACTAAAATCCTTAAGCCTACGAGCGTAAAGGATAAGTTACAATTCCGAGATTGTAACTAAAGTATTCTTCGATTTATAAATACGTAATCAAAAGAAGAAGAATACTAAAGAAGTCATAAGCTATACGTGCTTTATATAAAAGACTTCTCATATTACTCCACAACTTCATTAAATCTATAAAGGAGTAATTATAAAAATACTTGGACTACCATTTATTATCCTAAGTCAAGTATTCTTATTCAGTTTTAATATTCTTATTTGAATATTATATTATTTGTGAGCTAGTACAATAACATACTAGTTCAAACCATATTTTCTATACCTGGATTGTTTTGTGGATTGTCTTGTTAGTTTTGTAGTGAGGTGAAGTGACGTGAGGTGATTCTCGTTCTAAGACCCAAGTCCTAGACGTACTAACGGGGAGTTAGTAGTCTTCGCACCGTGAAGAAGAGGAAAGACCCAAGACCGGATCACTAAGATCCAAGACCGACAAAATGTAATATCCCGTATTTTCAGAATTATTATTATTAATATTTGAATATGTTTAGGTGATTTTCTGATTAGGAAGGAATAAAATGGTGGATATTTTATTCCTATTTGACGAGTTTGTGTTATTAATTGGTAATGTGCTAATTGTTGAGTGTTATATCGGTCCTTGTTAATATCTGAAAATATTTCCTTAAATGTATTAATTTCAAAAGTTTATTTGAAAACCGATCATTTATTGATATCGGTAAATTGAGTTCGTTTAGTAATATTAGGGATTGAATGGATATTTTGTCTGCTATGTGTTATATGTAATATTAATTGTGTGGGACTCAGTTGTGATTGAGGATTATTTGTATTATTAATTACTGAGTCGAATCGTTTTGTTTTCGTCTTTAAAAGTGATTTTATTGAAAATCTAATTTCATAAATATTTAAATTATCTTTAAAAAATATTTTTATGACTTTATAATTACAATAATTATTTTTGGGATTTTATAAAATTTAGAAATCAATATTTCATCAATTATTTAGCCCTGTATGATTTTCTGATTGCATTTATTTGTAAAATCCATATTTAATTCCAAAATTCTTCAAAAATTATGAAACTCATATTTATTTAAGTTTGAAATATTCGTAGAATTTTAAAATTATTTTGGGAATTTTTAGGATTAATTTTACCCGCGCGTTGAATCGTTTAATTGATAAAAGCGGGTATAAATTGCGTTTCAAAAATTATTTTAAAATTTCAAAATTTATGTTTTTATAAACTTCGGGATATTTGTAACATTTTAAGACTATTTTCGTGATTTTCTGGATTTGTTTTAAGTGCAGCTCGGTTCGTTAAATCGTATAGTGCGGGTATAGTGCGCAAGTCAAAAATGCTTTAAAAATTATAAAAATTTTATTTTATTAGTTTTTAATTATTCTGAGAATTTTAGAATTTGTTTGGTAATTTTCTGATTTTATTTACCGGCGCATTTATTCGATAAGTTGAGAAATGCGGGGCAAAACAAAATTTTCAGGTATAAATAAGGATATGTTGCTGTGATCTGTTGAAAAAAAAAACAAAAAAAAAAAACAAAAGAAGAAAACGTGGCAGGTGGGGGTGGTGGCCTCCTGCCACGTTTTCTTCTTTTGTTTCTTTTTTTTGTTTTTTTTTTCAACAGATCACAGCAACATATCCTTATTTATACCTGAAAATTTTGTTTTGCCCCGCATTTCTCAACTTATCAAATAAATGCGCCGATAAATAAAATCAGAAAATTACCAAATAAATTCTAAAATTCTCAGAATAATTAAAAACTAATAAAATAAAATTTTTATAATTTTTAAAGCATTTTTGACTTGCGCACTATACCCGCACTATACGATTTAACGAACCGAGCTGCACTTAAAACAAATCCAGAAAATCACGAAAATAGTCTTAAAATGTTACAAATATCCCGAAGTTTATAAAAACATAAATTTTGAAATTTTAAAATAATTTTTGAAATGCAATTTATACCCGCTTTTATCAATTAAACGATTCAACACGCGGGTAAAATTAATCCTAAAAATTCCCAAAATAATTTTAAAATTCTACGAATATTTCAAACTTAAATAAATATGAGTTTCATAATTTCTGAAGAATTTTGGAATTAAATATGGATTTTACAAATAAATGCAATCAGAAAATCATACAGGGCTAAATAATTGATGAAATATTGATTTCTAAATTTTATAAAATCCCAAAAATAATTATTGTAATTATAAAGTCATAAAAATATTTTTTAAAGATAATTTAAATATTTATGAAATTAGATTTTCAATAAAATCACTTTTAAAGACGAAAACAAAACGATTCGACTCAGTAATTAATAATACAAATAATCCTCAATCACAACTGAGTCCCACACAATTAATATTACATATAACACATAGCAGACAAAATATCCATTCAATCCCTAATATTACTAAACAAACTCAATTTACCGATATCAATAAATGATCGGTTTTCAAATAAACTTTTGAAATTAATACATTTAAGGAAATATTTTCAGATATTAACAAGGACCGATATAACACTCAACAATTAGCACATTACCAATTAATAACACAAACTCGTCAAATAGGAATAAAATATCCACCATTTTATTCCTTCCTAATCATAAAATCACCTAAACATATTCAAATATTAATAATAATAATTCTGAAAATACGGGATATTACAATCTACCCTCCTTATAAGGATTCCGTCCTCGGAATCAGCAGAAGACAACACTTAGGGTTTTCTAACCAACTTTCCATTTCCATATAACCTCAATTTTCCATAATCTTAAACAAATCTTGTATTCCTGGTATAATAAAACTTTTACAGGAGCTTCACTGTGTACCACTGTTCCGTCTACATCCTTTGACCAATTCCTCAATAGAATCGCTTTACTGATTGCGAGAAAGAAGAATAGAGAGAAAGATAGAGGGAAGAAAAGAAAGAGAGAGATAGAGAAATAAAGAAACAGATTGACTTCGCTATACACCTCTGATATTTTAATCGCATTGCAATCCACTGTTGCTCTTGATAATCCCATCACATAACCCTGCTTTGACTTGACCAGGATAACTCAGCTTAACTTGATTGGAATACCTTCGAATGTTTGAGATGATAAAATCATGGAATTTCAAAAAGAAAAGAATTTGGTACCATAACGGAACCAAAATCTGAATTTGAGAAAGATATTGTTGAAATAAAAGAATAACTGAGAGATCAATATGACCAAACGAACTTGGTATTGCGTGTCCAAATTAAGACACTACTAAAGGTTGTTAACCTTCATGTATGCACAACACACACAAGTGATGGCGTCCCATCCAACTCCTATCACACAGACAGGTATACCTTGTGTCCCCTATAGATAGGGTTGTTCATCTCAGTCAGAATCAAAGAATATCAAAAGAATCCAAAATCAAATGAATAAAACTGAAAAGATTTCAAAGCTGATATTTCTGAAGAAAATGAAATCCAGAGAACAAAATTCTGGCACCAAAATGAGCAAGTGGTGTCACATCACCAAGAAACTATCCACCAAATAAGAAAAGTGGAAGTTAAATTATTATAAATTGGCAGAGCTATCAAAACCTGAAAAATAGGCTTCATGACAGCCTCTGGCACATTTAATACACAGTTATGATTGAAAATGAGTGTTAGGGAATATATCCTCTAACAATTACTTCTTTTGAGAGAGGCCAAAAGAAATTATAGAAAGAAAAGGTATTGCCAAAGTCTTAATGCTTAATACGTAATTTGAACTCTTCAGTTGACTCGTCATCCGATTCTAGATACTTCTTCACGTTCCAAGGATATCAAAAATCTTCATCACCGTCGAATCGTAGTAGTCTCGAAAGATTCCACCGTAGAAGTTTGCAACTTCCCGGAGTTCCATCCAGCTCAACACAACCATCTCAAACGAATGCGCCTATCTTAGCTTACTCGTTGGTACTATATCTAATAGTCCAACAAGAACTCGATTTGAGCTCAAACGTCCTCACATAGCTATACACACTCCTACACACTCTCGTTTCTAGTTTACTATAACCTCAGCTCTGATACCAACCTGCGCGGGTAAAATTAATCCTAAAAATTCCCAAAATAATTTTAAAATTCTACGAATATTTCAAACTTAAATAAATATGAGTTTCATAATTTTTGAAGAATTTTGGAATTAAATATGGATTTTACAAATAAATGCAATTAGAAAATCATATAGGGCTAAATAATTGATGAAATATTGATTTCTAAATTTTATAAAATCCCAAAAATAATTATTGTAATTATAAAGTCATAAAAATATTTTTTAAAGATAATTTAAATATTTATGAAATTAGATTTTCAATAAAATCACTTTTAAAGACGAAAACAAAACGATTCGACTCAGTAATTAATAATACAAATAATCCTCAATCACAACTGAGTCCCACACAATTAATATTACATATAACACATAGCAGACAAAATATCCATTCAATCCCTAATATTACTAAACGAACTCAATTTACCGATATCAATAAATGATCGGTTTTCAAATAAACTTTTGAAATTAATACATTTAAGGAAATATTTTCAGATATTAACAAGGACCGATATAACACTCAACAATTAGCACATTACCAATTAATAACACAAACTCGTCAAATAGGAATAAAATATCCACCATTTTATTCCTTCCTAATCAGAAAATCACCTAAACATATTCAAATATTAATAATAATAATTCTGAAAATACGGGATATTACAATGTGCCACCCCTGTGTACAACAAAAACACCCCCTTCTATTATCCACCGCTTCCTCTCTGTCTCTCCTCTCTGTTATATATTTTTATTTATTTTTAATTTTCAAAAATTCATATCTTACAAACCGTTTATCCAAATTTCGATTAGTATATATATAAACGATCAACGCTTCAATACCTACGCATAGGTATATATATTGCAAGGTTTTGAGAAGAAAATTTGCGGGATATATTTCCGTTATATTTCCGTTTTAATTTATTTTCGGGGCGTAGAAAAAGAGTTTGGAGGTGGTGATTACTCCACATGGCATCTCAGCGTGTATATGTCTATGACCATTAATTTCGGATTTTTCTGGAGATATTTTCCGGACATCAGATATTCTCCTCGGGGTGATCAGAATTTATTTTGGGTAACGATTCCGAAATTCCGCCTTCGTACTTGTGTATATTATAGCATGTTAGTGTTTATATATTTATTTCATAATTTTTAGAAATTGTTGGAGAAGTCACTTTTGGTCCGAGTTTTGGTTCATGTGGCCGTGTTATTCATTTCTGGAGTGTTTATATGCGTAAATATAAATTATTGTGTTGATTGTTGTTGGTTGTGTCGATATGATATCGACTTGCAGTCCGAGAAATAGAGGAGGTGCTGTCCGATTTCCAAGAAAATATTATTTTAAATTATTTTATAGGCTCAATAATTCTTATAAAATTATTTCGAGTGTTCGAGCACTATTATTTAGTTATAAAATGATTCAGAGACCTGTTTTAATTCCGAAAAATGTTCAAAAATTCATATTAAATAAACCGTTCGTCCGTTTAATACGAAACGAACGCGTACAGACTCAGAAAAATATTCCGCTTTCATTAAAAATACTTTCGAGACCCAAATTCTTTTGTTTTGAAAGGTCGCTTGTTTTACAAGTCATTCTGAGTCGATTTTTGATCGATAAATCATATTTTTGACCCGATTTCAGTTTAAAACGTACCTAGTCGAATGTTTTGGCGAGACGAGTCCTGTGTTATATGAATTATGTGATACGTGAGTTATGTGATTACGTGTTATATGAATTATGTGTGTATGTGGATCAAGAGTCCTGTGATTGTCTATTATATTTATGTGCGGGCTATCGTATGGGTAGACGATAGGATTTTGACGCGTAGTTCGTCGAGTGATTATCGTTTAGACGATTAAAGTTCTATATTTTAATTATAGATGCGGATCTCTCGAGTTGATCGGGACAAGACGTTGGATAAAGAATGAGATGGAATGGTATTGGGTAGCTGACTTCTAGTAATCGCAGGAGCAGCATATCAGTAAAGTGTTGGAAGGGAAGACGATGATGTTTTGAGACAGAATGTCAGAATTGATGCGTTATTGCGAGTGTGCTAACTGCTAAAAACCAAAGGCAAGTACCCCTGACTTCACTTATCATTCAAGTGACGTTTATTTCGAATTATATTATGCAAGTATTTCTATCATCACTTATTGTTCAAGTGATATTTATTTTGAATCGTATCATGCAAGTATTGTTTTCCCTATTCAGTTCAAGATAGATAAATGTTTTACATATCGCTGAATTAAATAATTCTGTTTATGCAAGTATTCTTCTGCTGCTATTCTATGTTTAGAATAGCTAAGTGATTTTACTTATCCAATTATCGGATTTATAAATGCTTTGGATTTTGAGAAAAGTGATTTGGTTGCGAATATTCCTACCCAAGAATTGGGGGAATAAAATTATTTAGGGTGTCGGTTATTATGACCCCATTTCAATAAAAGGTTTTAAGATTGGATCATAATTGCGTAAGTGACCGGGACGGACGGTCCAGCGGAGGGCTATTTCTAAGTGCCATATGAATATTATGACACCATTTTGCCACAGGCTAGTTATGCCTTTTTGTTGGAGTACTCGTGTTTTTGGGGTCACGTTTCTATGAATCATGATCTTGTGCTATCACACGGGCTGATCAGCATGTGATAGTACGTCCGTCGGAGGATGATCCTAATCTAAATTATCATATCATTTTTGATATTCATAGAATAAATGATTTATCAACTGATTCTGTTTTGGATTAAAAGTGAATTGTGGCTTTGATTCAGTTTCTGATTTTTTGGATATTTAGGTTGTTGTTAAATATCAAAGGTGGTATTAGTATAGATGATTGATGTTGACTTCAGTATGGGATGTTGTGAGCATCAAAGTTCGTACTGATATCTAATTTGATATAACAACAAAATAAGTATTAATTTCAAGAGTTCGGTTTTGAATAAAGTTTATGATTCATCCCATAATCATTGCTTCTTGTTGTTATCGTTTACGATATTTCCATAAACACTGTTTTACGAGCTTTGCTCTCGTCAAGATTCAAAGTATTGCTGAAGCATTTAGCTCAAAAATATCAAAATGGTTTTGAATATAATTAAGGAATTAAATCTGGGATTCCTCAACTAAAATTTTATGATTCAGCAACTATGATTTTTAAAAATGTTATGCTCTAATGCAGATGTCGGTTTTATATCAAACGACCCTATATTTACTATAATGATCTTGCTGAGCATTTCTTCCGCTCATACTTGCCTGTTTTTAAATTTAACCTCCAGTGAGGATTAGCTTGCGCTGTTTAGCTGCGTAATTCGAGGAAGCAAAGAAGAAACTTTTGGAAGGTGGTTGATCCAGGGTTTGCGGGCTAGTGTAAGTTTTATTGTGTAAAGTTGTTTATATTATATTATATTATAGTTTTGTATTTTATTTGGGCCTAGTATACTTCATTTCAAAGTTATACTAGCGGGTTTAGTTTTGAGTTGGAATTTATTGAAAAGAGATTTAAAAGAAAGTGAAAAATTATTTGTGGAATTTGGATTTCTTGTTTCTAGAACTGTAACCTTAAAAGATCTTGGATTAGTTTGGGGTCATAAATGATAAATATCTTCCGCTGACATTTATTATTTGATTTAACAGGTTATTTTGGATTGAGGTTTCATCGTGACGACCAAATCCCCTGACCCCGGATTTGGGGGCGTTACACTTGCATGCATTTTTTCCTTCAATAAGAGAAGGGAGATAGTGGTAAAAGCACACTCTACTCACCAATTTGCATAAGTGTAATGATTTAACCTCAATCAAACACACACTCAACCACATTCACTTCACTCCAACTCATCTCTTTTTTTTTCTCTCTCTTTCCCCTCCCTCTCTTTGCTCTCAGCCGAAGCCCCCTCCCCACTCCCTTCCATTTTTCCATTCCATTTCTCATCTTCCCTAGTGTAATTCTTCCACCTACATTTATTTTATATACTTCCCAAGAGTTTTGTGATTTGGGAGATGAAGTTTCATGGTTGCATGTGTAGCTTTTGTGTGATCTCCAAAGAGAAACTCTTGATTCTTGTGAATTCAAGAGCTCTCTAAGAGATACATTTTATATATATTTTAACTAAGTGTTTTATGGAGAAACCATGCTTTAAAAACCTTTGCATGCTACTGAAATTTCACTATATAATCATTTTTAGCCATGCATGCTAGTTTTAAGATGTTAATATGATGATCAACCATGTTGTGTATGCTACTCTTCTCGAAATCATGTTTTCATGTTTAAAAATCTATAAATTCGAATTATTTGTGCTTGAAATAGATTGTTTCCATGATATATTCCTTAATAATAGTTAAGAAAAGATATATATCATAATTATTAAGGTTGAGTAATAGGTACAAGTCGAATTTATAAGAATTTAAACTCTATGTTTTAGCCGAAATCTTGTTAAGTATTTTCCATGAGTTGCATGTTATATTTTTATTTGCATGTTGGTGTTCTAGGGCATGGATGATCTCCACTCCTGTTGAGGCACTATTTTAGGATGTTGATGCACTAGGTTTGCTTCGGTAAAGGTTGGATGTTTGGTTAATAAGTGGGAGTAAAGGTGGAAAGAGATTAGTTAGTGTTTGCATTTTTCCAGATTTGATGCACTAGTTTATGGGGAAGTTTTGAATGAGCATTTGTTGTGAACTTTGAGGCCCAAGCCACCAGAAGATAGAATTAGGAGTATATAATAGGTTTTAGGGGTTTTTTGGAGGTTTGTAAGACTTTTGGTTAGGTGCACGAGTGGAATCACAAAATCTGTCCAGCAGGAGACAGTTTCGTTGCAACTTAGAAATAGGAAGTTTTTACAATGTCATAGGTAGGCCCTCATTAGGCCCTATTGGGCCTTAGTTAGAGGGAGTGTCAGAGGAGTTTTTACATCCATAGTTCATAGGATTTGAGTTAGAATAATATGTCACAAGTTAGTTCAAGTCAGGACCTTTTCTGCCTAGAAAAACAGGGGAACCATGGACTTTAAGCTTAGGCCTAGGGAGGCCCGAGCTAGGCCATTGAGTCACATCAAGTTTGAGAGTTGCCTTATGATCAGAAGAGTATAGTGTAGAAGTTTTGGAGGTAAACTTGTAGTGTAAGAGTGTCTAATGCACTCAAGAAACCATAGATGTCATTCTGAAATTTACCTTAGTAAGCACCTTCACTTATCACATAGTTTTAGAGCATTTATGAGTGAGGCCTAGGTTGACTACTATCGTTGCAAGATAGAATAAAGCCAGTAGAGTGAAAAGCCCAAGTGAGGGTCAGTAGGTTTTGGATAGTTTAGTAAAGGCACATCGAGTTAGGAGGCCAAAATTTGGAGACTTTGTCTAGTTTAGCGATGAAGTAACTTAAGTTGTGGAACGAGATCATCCAAGCCTAGTGTTGTAATATGGTGTGTGTGTGATATTGTTTGGTATTTAAAATATGGTATGTGAGTATATGTGGATATGTGTACTATTATGTTTATAAGGTGATTATAAATTGCGTGCATATAGGCCTAAGTGCCATTTGTGTTTAATTTTGGGTTGTAAGTAGGTTATGTTGGTGAGAATATATTATAATAATGTTATTATTAATTGTGTAGGATCTCGAGATGAGGGTAAACTTGCCATAAAGGTCGAGTAAAGCTTCCAGTTGCTCCTACTTTCCAGTCCAGTCCAGTCCAGCCTTCTCAAGGAAAGTGATTCAATCTACTTTTTAGTTTACACTGCGAATGTGTGTTCTTATATATATGATGCGAGTATCCTGATTTACTTTGTTATACCCGGACCAAGTGATTCTCAAATCTATCTTCTTATTATATAGAAATGTCATAAACCCTCAAGTACTTATTGCAAGTAGATCAAAAATCATACCATGCTAGTATACCAAAGTAATCGGGATGCCATGATAAAATAGAGAATTATTATAATACCTGATTGATCCTTTTGATTAACATGCTATTGATTACTGAGAAATCTTGATTTTACACCCTGATGCTTGATTTAACTCTTGTAAGAACCCCGATAGAAACTTTATCTTGATACCTAAAAGCCAGATATTCTTTAAAGTCATTCACGATTGTTTGATAACCCTATCCTTACCCTGAAGCTTGACATCCTGATATACCTTGAGCTAATGATCACTTTCTTTATATCTTAACACCTCTATCATACTTGTAACCAGTAATGCTTATCTTCTTGATGTTCTAATACCTATGCCTTGTCTAAAACCATTGCTTTAAGCCCAGTTTGGCATTACTCTTTCATATTATCCAATAACCCTACTAAAT
This sequence comes from Apium graveolens, assembly GCF_009905375.1. NCBI lineage: Eukaryota > Viridiplantae > Streptophyta > Magnoliopsida > Apiales > Apiaceae > Apium > Apium graveolens. The sequence goes on along the minus strand of NC_133648.1, from coordinate 136,561,878 downwards.
CTCCTTGTCAAAATTCTTGGAAACCTTTCAATTATCCTGATAGAGTAAAGTCTAGTGGATCATGGCCCTAAGATTTAGTGAACATAATTCCAGTGTTTCAAGTCAATCTACAATCCCTTGATAAAGATGTTTACTATTTAAGAAATTTTATTATCAATCGGCATCAGTTTTTGAAATGATTAAAATTTGGATTTTCAGTCCCAAAGGGGATAAATGTTTTCTTTAAATAGTGGATCTGGACTGAGATGCAAGTCTTTTCCACACTGAAATTGTAGGCTTAAAAGTTTCCTAGGGATCCCATTAATGTTTTAGAACCCAGCGAGGTTCGGGATTACTTCGCGGCTGATCACCGGATGTAATCCGCAGCGTCATAAAATGGTTTTTGATTAAGATATGATTTTAAAAAAGTTTTTGATACAAGCAAATGATGCCATCACCCAAAATTTCATCTCTTGTTATTATTAGTTATATCTTCACATTGTCATTCTTTAATATATATCTCGATTTATGTTTTGTATCATATTGTTTAGCACTTGTTGAGCATTTGGCTCATTACTTGCTTTAACCCTGATATTACAGCTAGCAGCTATGGTTAGATTCAAGCAGACAGCACGTAAGACTTGTGATGCCGATGCGTATATCCGAGCTCAGGTAGAATAAGAGATAGTTTTATGTGAGGACTCGATATTAAAACCAGTTGTAATAGTTAGTAGTGTTGGGCTGTTCCAAACCCTAAACTGTAAGATCTTGGATTCAGTTGTATTTACTTTTTTTTAAATATTGTAATAGTTATATATTATGTATTGTTAAGTTGGGGGGTGTGACAGGTTTTGGTATCAGAGAGTAGGTTATAGGATATATGTATAGGTTATAGATAATATGCGAGAGAGTAGGTTAAGTGAATTTATTATTAATACTCCTCTTATATATCTATGTATGGTTTGTCAGCAAAGGGCGCACTCCTCGTCATCCTCTAGGGTCGGACGACACTATTGCTTTTTCCGTGTATGCTGAGTTGAGGCGCGAGTTTGACATGCTTCAGGGCAAGTACGACCGACTGATAGATCGATTGAAGAACGTGTATCCGGACAGCCGAAACTATGAAGGGAAGCCTAAGGAGCAGATGACTGCGAGACTTGAGACTTTGGTTCAGTACGTCAACACTAAGCTTGAGGAAATGCCATCACACCGAGACCGTACCAGTCAGTATATCATCCAGATGGTGGCGGATGAGCTCTAGAGCATTGTGAAAACACTTCGAGAGGAGAAGACTACCAAGCCCTGTTCCGATGGAGTGGAGCCTTAGTTCTTTCCATTATCTACCTTTCATGTTATTGTATTATCGGACTATGTAGAACTCCCTATTGTTCCTTTAAATAAGCATGTTATTCCTAAATTCAGACCTTATTCTAACCTTGATGTATCGTGACCTTAAATTTCAATGCACTATCGTTCCGTTTGCTTTCAATTGTCTATTTTACGCCTTTATATGCATCACCCTATTTGGTTAATTTGAAACTTGACCTCATATGTAAACAAGAATGCCATGCGACACCCTCGAATTATTTCATTATTCATACCTGTTTTGACGTAACTCTTATTTCAGGATCATGCCACCCAAAAAGAAGAACCCAACAACCACATCTACCACAGATCCAAATATTCTTCGATTACTGGAAACCTTACAACAGCAAACAAATGCTATAGCTCAACAACAACTAACTCTTCAACACGGATTTGAAAACCAAGATAACCGTGAACCACACCAACCACCTGATCTACCAGTACCACCTCGACAAGTTGTTACTTTCAAGGCTTTTCAGAATGTGAACCCACCTGTATTTCATGATACCACTGATCCAATAATAGCTAACACATGGATTAAGGAAATGGAAAGGGATTTTTAGTTGGTACAGTTAGGGGACGATCAGAAGACACCATATGCTACTCACTTCTTGAAGGGCGAAGTCATCTATTGGTGGGAATCAGTAAAAGCTATGGAAGCAAATCAACAAGTTTCTTGGGAAAGGTTTAAGAAGTTATTTCTGGAAAAGTATTACCCTAAGTACATGCAGAATCAGATGGAGCTTAAATTTCTTGAATTGAAGCAAGGGAGTATGTCTGTACTGGAGTATGAGAAGAAGTACACAGAGTTATCAAGGTTTGTGACAAAGTATACCAACAGCGAGGAGGAAAAAGCAAAGAGATTTTAACAAGGATTAGAGTCTTGGATTAGAGATAGAGTGGCTATGTTTGAGCTTGGTACTTATGCAGGCATAGGGTAGAAGGCTGCTCTGATTGAGAGTAATGGGATGCAGTCAAGGAAGGAAAGGGATAACAAGAAGAGAAAGGCTCCATTTTATGGAGAAAAGTTTGAAGCCGGAAATTTACAAGACAGGAATATGACGCAGATTGGATTCCATAAAGGCGGAAATTTTCAAAGGAAGGGTAATTTGAGCAAAAGACGAATCAAAGGGGAACAACCAGGCAAGCCAAGGACAAGTTGGAGAAAACAGATTTCAGAGACCAGAATGCAAGCATTGTGGAAGAAGGCACCCCGGAATGTGTAATAAGCTGAGCATGACATGCTATAGGTGTAACCAGAAGGGACATTTGGCAAACGAGTGTAAGATGCTGAAGCCGGGAGTTACATGCTACAAGTGTAGAAAGACTGGACATATAGCTAGGGAGTGCAAGTCAACCGGACCAGTCAAAGCTCTGATGAACGTGGCAAGTACCAGTGCAAGCGTGTCAGCTGAGGTATTGGCCTTACCTCCACCACCTACAACAACTCCGCAAGCAACAGCCAGGACATTTGATTTAAAAATGAAGGACGATGTTCAGAACTCTGAGGTGATAGCAGGTACACTTTTACTAAATAATGTTAAAGCTAAAATATTGATTGATTCGGGAGCGACCAGATCTTTCATATCAGAAACTTTTGTTCATAAACTTCAATGTGATAAAATGGTTATGAATGAGGTAGTAAATGTGGTAATTGTGAACCAAGAGAAGATTCCCGTGAGTCAACTCTGTCCAAAGTGTGAGATTGATATTTCGGGTATAAATTTTCAGCCGACTTGATACTCTTCAAGTTGGGAGAGTTCGATATAATTTTAGGTATGGATTGGTTAGGGAAGAATGACGCCCAGATTAATTGTAAGTACAAGAAGGTGTATTTAAAGATGAAGAGTGGAGAGAAAGTAGTATTTAAGGGACAGAGGCAAGAGCAACTATTTCTTATAATTGTTCAGGCTAAGAAGTTACTTAGAAAAGGTTGTGAGTCGTTCCTAGCTTATGTAGTGAATTCAGAAAAGGATAACCCCAGCATAGAAGATATTCCCGTAGTCAACGAATTCCCAGATGTGTTTCCAGACGAACTACCAGGCTTACCGCCGATTTGACAAATCGAGTTCGAGATCAACCTTGCTCCGGGCACAGAACCAGTTTTGAAGGCCCCATATAGGATGGCACCAGCAGAAATGAAAGAGTTGGTGAGTCAGCTACAAGAATTGTTGGACAAGGGAGTGATACGGCCAAGTACATCACCATGGGGAGCACCTGTTCTGTTTGTAAAGAAGAAAGATGGAAGTATGCGGTTATATGTAGACTATCGGGAGTTGAATAAGGTGACGATTAAGAACCGTTACCCGCTACCAAGAATAGATGACCTATTTGACCAGCTCAAAGGAGCAAAGTGCTTTTCAAAGATTGACTTGAGATTAGGATACCATCAATTAAAGATTAAAGAAGAAGATATTCCAAAGACAACATTCAGGACCAGATACGGACATTATAAATTCTTAGTAATGCCTTTTGGATTGACTAACGCCCCGGAAGCATTTATGGATTTGATGAATCGGGTATTTAAAAAGTATTTGGATAAGTTCGTAGTGGTGTTCATTGATGACATCCTTATTTATTCAAAGTCGGAAGAAGAACATAAGCAGCATCTATGGATAACATTGAAGATACTCCGACAAGAGAAGTTGTATGCCAAGTTTTCTAAATGTGAGTTTTGGTTGAAGGAAGTTCAATTTTTGGGACACGTCATTGGAGATGAAGGAGTTAAAGTAGATCCGGAAAAGATTGAGGCAAATATGAGTTGGGAGAGGCCAAAGACACCTACGGAAGTGCGAAGTTTTCTAGGATTAGCAGGGTATTATAGACGATTTGTCAAGGATTTTTCGAAAATCACCACTCCATTGACTAAGTTAACCAGGAAGAATCAGAAGTTCGAATGGAAGCAGAATGTGAGGATAGCTTTCAAGAGTTGAAATAGAGATTGATAACAGCTTCGGTGTTAGTACTACCAGACGACCAAGGAAACTTTGTGATTTTCAGTGATGCTTCACATAAAGGATTGGGCTGTGTGCTAATGCGACACAATAAGGTGATCGCGTATGCGTCAAGACCGTTAAAACCGCATGAATTGAAGTACCCGACGCATGACTTGGAACTAGCCGCCATAGTGTTCGCACTTAAGATTTGGAGACATTACCTCTACGGGGAAAAGTGTGAAATCTACACGGATCACAAGAGTTTAAAGTACATTTTCACTCAGAAGGAACTCAATATGAGGCAAAGGAGATGGTTGGAATTGATTAAGGACTATGATTGCTCAATAAATTATCATCCTCGAAAGGCGAACATTGTAGCCGATGCTTTGAGTAGGAAGGAAAGATTGAATATGATAGCAACACCAAAAGAATTGTCTGAAGAGATTAAGGGATTTGGATTGGAACTTTGTGATTGTGGAATAGTTGAAGAAGTTTATCGTGCAATGACTTTTCAGCCAACACTAATGGAAAAGATAAGGAAATATCAAGAAGAAGTAATGGAGAAAGAAAAGAATCAGCTAACTGGAGAAGAGATTGGTTCTCAAAACGATGAGCAAGGTATACTAAGGTTTTCCTCAAGAATTTGGATTCCTCATGTACCTGAATTAAAGAATGAGATTTTGCAAGAAGCCCACAATTCAAGATTTTCAATCCATCCGGGAAGCACCAAGATGTATCGTGACTTGAAGCAGAACTTTTGGTGGCCAAATATGAAGCGAGAGGTGGCAGAATGGGTTGCGAAGTGTTATACTTGTCAGAAAGTGAAGGCATAACATCAACGACCAAGCGGATTAATTCAGCCCCTAAAGATTCCAGAATGGAAATGGGAAAATATTGTTATGGACTTTATAGTGGGACTATCGCGAACGAAATCCGGACATGACGCTATATGGGTTATAGTTGATCGCCTTACGAAGTCGGCGCATTTCCTTCCAATTAATGAGAAGTCGTCATTGGATAGATTGGTTCATCTGTATGTGCGTGAAATCGTATAAGACATGGAGTACCCGTATCGATAATTTCAGACAGAGATCCCCGATTCAACTCGAGATTCTGGAAGTAAACATCAAGAGAGTCTTGGCACGAAGTTGAAAATGAGTACGGCATATCACCCGCAGACTGATGGTCAGAGCGAAAGGACAATTCAAATAATCGAAGACATGTTACGCAGTTGTGCAATCGATTTTGCAGTAAGTTGGGACGACCACTTGCCATTAGTATAATTCTCCTATAATAACAGTTATCACTCCAGTATTGGCATGCCACCATACGAAGCTTTGTACGGACAGAAATGTAGATCACCGACAAGTTAGGATGAAGTAGGAGAAGGAAAGATTCTAGGCTCGGAATTGGTATAACAGTTGCATGAGACAGTCAAGTTAATTCAAAAAAGGTTGCTTGCTGCTCAAGATAGACAGAGAAAGTATGCGGATCCAGCACGTAAGGATGTTAGATTCCAAGTAGGCGCAGCCGTTTTGCTGAAGGTGTCACTAAGGAAAGGGTTGTCTAGATTTGGCAAGAAAGGGAAGTTAGCACCTAGATATATAAGTCCTTTTGAAATTTTGAGTCAGGTGGGGAAGGTGGCCTACGAGTTAGCCTTACCACCTCAGTATTAACATGTGCATAATGTGTTCCATATGTCATTGCTTAAGAAGTACAATCCTGATGACAACCATGTGATAGAATATGAACCTGTAGAAATTCAGGCAGACCTGTCATTTGTGGAGCAACCTGTCAAATTACTCAACTGGCAAGTAAAGAGTCTTAGGAATAAGTCGGTAAAGTTAGTGAAAGTACTTTAGAGGAACCCCAAGGTCGAAGAATCAACCTGGGAGTTATAATCTGATATGCGTTCCCGGTATCCTCATCCATTCTCTTAGATTCTGGGGACAGAATCCTTTAAGGGGGAGAGGATGTTACGACCGGCATTTTGTGTAATATTATTTGTTAATTTTGTACAATATTAGAGCCGATTATAAATATACGTAGTGATTGTACGTTTGTGTGAATGGAATTTGCTGCGTTATAAGTTGCTTTATGTAGATTATAAATTTTTTAAGGCAAGAGTTTTATTATTTGCCTTTATTTTTGATTTATAAGGAATATTCTATACCTTGGAAAAATTTCTTTTAAAAATTATTTCATTCATAAATTTCAAAAGTGATCTCATAAAATTTTTAAATATCCAAGTTATTTTATGGTACAACTTTTTTAATTTTTGAATTATTAATTTTATTTATAAAAATTATTCTTTGCAACTAATTTTTTATTAATTTGCATTTTACTCTTTTGCCCATGCATGCAAATCACTTCTAATTCAACTTAAGGGCACTAGAGTCAATAACCACCCCACTAACCACTTCTACCAAGGCCACTTTACCAAAACACCCTTGCATGCATTTTTTCCTTCAATAAGAGAAGGGAGATAGTGGTAAAAGCACACTCCACTCACCAATTTGCATAACTGTAATGATTTAACCTCAATCAAACACACACTCAACCACATTCACTTCACTCCAACACATCTCTCTCTTTTTTTTCTCTCTTTCCCCTCCCTCTCTTTGCTCTCGGCCGAAGCCCCCTCCCCACTCCCTTCCATTTTTCCATTCCATTTCTCATCTTCCCTAGTGTAATTCTTCCACCTACATTTATTTTATATACTTCCCAAGAGTTTTGTGATTTGGGAGATGAAGTTTCATGGTTGCATGTGTAGCTTTTGTGTGATCTCCAAAGAGAAACTCTTGATTCTTGTGAATTCAAGAGCTCTCTATGAGATATATTTTATATATGTTTTAACTAAGTGTTTTATGGAGAAACTATGCTTTAAAAATGTTTGCATGCTACTGAAATTTCACTATATAATTATTTTTATCCATGCATGCTAGTTTTAAGATGTTAATATGATGATCAACCATGTTGTGTATGCAACTCTTCTCGAAATAATGTTTTCATGTTTAAAAATCTATAAATTTGAATTATTTGTGCTTGAAATAGATTGTTTCCATGATATATTCCTTAATAATAGTTAAGAGAAGATATATTTCATGATTATTAAGGTTGAGTAATAGGTACAAGTCGAATTTACAAGAATTTAAACTCTATGTTTTATCCGAAATCTTGTTAAGCGTTTTCCATGAGTTGCATGTTATATTTTTATTTGCATGTTGGTGTTCTAGGGCATGGATGATCTCCACTCCTGTTGAGGCACTATTTTAGGATGTTGATGCACTAGGTTTTCTTTGGTAAAGGTTGGATGTTTGGTTAATAAGTGGGAGTCAAGGTGGAAAGAGATTAGTTAGTGTTTGCATTTTTCCAGATTTGATGCACTAGTTTATGGGGAAGTTTTGAATGAGCATTTGTTGTGCACTTTGAGGCCCAAGCCACCAGAAGCAAGAACTAGGAGTATTTAATAGGTTTTAGGTGTTTGTTGGAGGTTTGTAAGACGTTTGGTTAGGTGCACGAGTGGAATCACAAAATCTGTCCAGCAGGGGCAGTTTTGTTGCAACTTAGAAATAGGAAGTTTTGACCATGTCATAGGTAGGCACTCATTAGGCCTTGTTGGGCCTTAGTTAGAGGGAGTGTCAGAGGAGTTTTTTCAGCCATAGTTCATAGGATTTGAGTTAGAATAATGTGTCACAAGTTAGTTCAAGTCAAGACCTTTTCTGCCCAGAAAAACAGGGGAGCCATGGACTTTAAGCTTAGGCCTAGGGAGACCCAAGATAGGCCCTTGAGCCACATCAAGTTTAGAAGTTGCCTTATGATCAGAAGAGTCTAGTGTAGAAGTTTTGGAGGTAAAATTTTAGTGTAAGAGTGTCTAATGCACTCAAGAATCCATATATGTCATTCTGAAATTTACCTTAGTAAGCACCTGCACTTATCACATAGTTTTAGAGCATTTATGAGTGAGTCCTAGGTTGACTACTATAGTTGCAAGATAGCATAAATCCAGTAGGGTGAAAGGCCTAAGTGAGGGTCAATAGGTTTTGGATAGTTTAGTAAAGGCACATCAAGTTTCGAGGCCAAAATTTGGAGAATTTGTCTAGTTTAGCGATCAAGTGACTTAAGTTGTGGAACGAGATCATCCAAGCCTAGTGTTACAATATGGTGTGTGTGTGATATTTTTTGGTATTTAAAATATGTTATGTTAGAGTATGTGGCTATGTGTACTATTATGTTTATAAGGTGATTATAAATTGCGTGCATATAGGCCTAAGTGCCATTTGTGTTTAATTTCGGGTTGTAAGTAGATTGCGTTGGTGATAATATATTATAATAAGGTTATTATTAATTGTGTAGCATCTCGAGACAAGGGTAAACTTTCCATAAAGGTCGAGTAAAGCTTCCAGTTGCTCCTACTTTCCTGTCCAGTCCAGTCCAGCCTTTTCAAGACAAGTAATTCAACCTACTTTTTAATTTACACTGCAAATGTGTGTTCTTATATATATGATGTGAGTATCCTGATTTACCTTGTTATACCCGGACCAAGTGATTCTCAAATCTATCTTCGTATTATATAGAAATGCCATGAACCCTCAAGTACTTATTGCAAGTAGATCAAAAATCATACCATGCTAGTATACCAAAGTAATCGGGATGCCATGATAAAATAGAGCATTGTTATAATACCTAATTGATCCTTTTGATTAACATGCTATTGATTACTAAGAAATCTTGATTTTACACCCTAATGCTTGATTTAACTCTGGTAAGAACCCCGATAGAAACTTTATATTGATACCTAAAAGCCAGATATTCTTTAAAGTCGTTCACGATTGTTTGATAACCTTATCCTTACCCTAAAGCTTGACATCCTGATATACCTTGAGCTAATGATCACTTTCTTTATATCTTAACACCTCTATCATACTTGTAACCAGTATTGCTTATCTTCTTGATGTTCTAATACCTATACCTTGTCTAAAACCATTGCTTGAAGCCTAGTTTGGCATTACTCTTTCATATTATCCAATAACCCTACTAAATCTCCTTGCCAAAATTCTTAGAAACCTTTCAATTACCCTGATAGAGTAAAGTCTAGTGGATCATGGCCCTAAGATTTAGCGAACATAATTCCAGTGTTTCAAGTCAATCTACAATCCCTTGATAAAGATGTTTACTGTTTAAGAAATTTTATTATCAATCGGCATCAGTTTTTGAAATGATTAAAATTTGGATTTTCAGTCCCAAAGGGGGATAAATGTTTTCTTTAAATAGTGGATCTGGACTGAGATACAAGTCCTTTCCACACTGAAATTGTAGGCTTAAAAGTTGCCTAGGGATCCCATTAATGTTATAGAACCCAGCGAGGTTTGGGATTACTTCGTGGCTGATCACCGGCTGCAATCCGTAGCGTCATAAAATAGTTTTTGATTAAGATATGATTTTGAAAAAGTTTTTGATACAAGCAAATGATGCCATTACCCAAAAGTTTATCTCTTGTTATTATTAGTTATATCTTCACATTGTCATTCTTTAATATATATCTCGATTTATGTTTTGTATCGTATTGTTTAGCACTTGTTGAGCATTTGGCTCACTACTTGCTTTAACCCTGATATTACAGCTAGCAGCTATGGTTAAATTCAAGCAGACAACACGTAAGACTTGTGATACCGATGCGTATGTCCGAGCTCAGGTAGAATAAGAGATAGTTTTGTGTGAGGACTCGATATTAAAACCAGTTGTAATAGTTAGTAGTGTTGGGTTGTTTCAAACCCTAAACTGTAAGATCTTGGATTCCGTTGTATTTACTTTCTTTTAAATATTGTAATAGTTATATAATATGTATTGTTAAGTTGGGGGCTGTGACATTATCCATTTTGAATTTTTTCAACATCTCTTTAAAATACTTGGATTGAGAGATATGGATGCCTTCATCAGATTGCCTTATTTGCAATCCCAAAAAGAAGTTTAATTCGCCCATCATACTCATCTCGAATTCTTTACTCATATTTTCAGAGAATTCTTTACATAGTGCATCATTTGTTGAGCCAAATATGATGTCATCTACGTATATTTGTACGAGCAATATATCATCTTTTTCTTGCCTCGTAAATAAGGTTTTATCAGCCGTTCCCATTTTAAATTTATTGTCTAGTAGGAACTTGCTCAACCTTTCATACCATGCTCTTGGGGCTTGTTTTAAGCCATATAGAGCTTTATATAATTTATAGACATAGTCGGGATGTGTTGCATCTTCAAACCCGGGAGGTTATTTCACATATACTTCCTCTTTCAAAATCCCGTTTAAGAATGCAGATTTCATATCCATTTGATAGACTTTGAAATTTTTATGACAAGCATAAGCCAATAGCATTCGAATTGATTCAATTCTTGCTACCGGTGCATAAGTTTCATCAAAATTTATGCCTTCCATTTGGGTATATCCTTGTGCAACTAATCTTGCTTTATTTTGAACTACCGTTCCATTTTCGTCTAATTTATTTCGAAATACCCATTTAGTATCAATTATGGAAGTATCATGAGGTTTAGGGACAAGTTCCCACACTTTACTACAAGTAAATTGGAGCAATTCATCTTGCATAACAGAAATCCAATCCTCGTCTAATAAAGCCTCTTTCGCGGTCTTAGGTTCTATTTGAGATAGAAAACTGAGATGATTCACAACGTTTTGAACTTGTGACCGTGTTTGAACTCCCTTCCTTAAGTCTCCAAGCACATTATCTAACAGATGACTTTTTATAGTGGGAATTGCTTGAGGAAGTTCATCTTCCTTTTCGTCCAATTCTAATGGATTTTTATGTACGGGAGTCCCGAGATCCATATTTTTGAATTATCGAATAACCTTTTCAATATCATCTTGTTCAACATTTTCTTGGTCAATAAGATCTTTATATTTCTCCGGTGGTTTAATTTCATCAAAAGCGACATTCATAGATTCTTCCACCACAAGCGATTTGAGGTTAAATACTCGGTAAGCTTTACTATTGTTCGAGTATCCAAGAAATATACCTTCATTTGATTTAGGATCAAACTTTGTAAGGTACTCTTTTGAATTTAATATGAAGCACTTGCTTTCGAATACTCGAAAGTAGCTTAGTTTCGGAGTTTTGCCAAAATATAACTCGTAAGGAGTCTTTTGTTTTATAGGTCATAGCAAAACCCGATTAAGAATATGGCAAGCAGTTGACATAGCCTCAACCCAAAAATATTTAGGTCGACGATATTCATTTAGCATTGTGCTAGCCATTTCTTGGAGTGTTCTATTTTTCCGTTCAACTACTCCGTTGGAGTGTATGGAGCGGAAAAATTATGTGTGATGCCATGTTCATCACAAAAGCTGGTGAAACTTGAATTCTCAAATTCTTTACCATGATCAGTCCTTATATAGACTATGGTTTTATTTTGTTGATTTTGAATCCTTTTATATAAGGATGAGAAGGATTCAAAAGCATTACTTTTGGCTTTGAGAAATTCAGTCCATGTGAATCGTGAATAATCATCCACAACTACCAACGTATATGAGCAACCTCCGAGACTTTGTATGGGAACCGGACCAATAATATCCATATGTAGTAGATCGAGAGGTCTCGAGGTAGATACCATAAACTTTGCTTTGTGAGAAGCTCGAATTTAATTACCAACTTCGCAAGCTTCACAAGTATGATCTTTATGATTGTTTAGTTTTGGTATACCTCGGACATGGTCTTTAGTTGATATATTATTTATCAACTTCATGTTGGCATGTCCTAATCTTCAATGCCATAGCCATGGATCATCATTTATAGTGATTAGGCACACGTTCACTTGCTTGCTCATGTCACATGTATAAACATTTTTATTTCTAGGGAAAGTGAGAACCAACTTTCCAAATTTATCTAATATAGAACAATGAGTAGTGTAGAAAATTACCTTTTAGTCATTGTCGCATAATTGACTAATTGAGAGAAGATTTTACCTTAACCCGGTGACCAATTGGACGTTGGAAATTTTAACTTTCCCATTTCCGATATCTCCTATTCCGACAATGTTTCCTTTACTACTATCACCAAATGTTATGCTCCCAGCGGTAACCCTTTTATTGTTGTTCAAGAGTGACTTATTTCCGGTCATATGTCTTGAACATCCACTATCAAGGTACCATATATCTTGTTTCGCGGCAAGAGAAACCTACATACATGATTAGTTAAATTTATAGGTACCTCTTTGTCTTGAGGGTCCTGGGGTTAGTACATCATATATAACATTTGATTTATGAAAGAGTCTAGGCATGGTATAATCATCATTAGGCATATAAATATTTCTAGATGCATAAGGCCTAATTTGAGGTTGATAATACCTAGAGCTATCATGAAATCTTGATGGAGCATGATAAACATTATATCTATTATTAGCATGGTAAGTAGCATAAGCATTTCTACTAAGAGGTTGTTGTCTTCTAAATGCATTACCAGTTACATGATATTGTGTCTTTCTATTTTGAGACATAGTTGGTTGATGAGACCATTGTTGCCTTGGATTCTTATATTCCATATTTTTATGAGGCACATGTTTATCATCTTTCTTGTATGATTTCTTATGAATCCATACATGTTTCCCCTTAATTTCACCATACTTCAATTTGTAATATTGAATGGTATGTCCCATTTTATTTCAATAAGAACATTTATAGATGGTGATTCGGGTGAAGTCTTTATTGGTGATACAAATCTCCGAGTATTTCCTTTAGGAGGAGAATTCTTATTATATCCCAAACCTTCATGATTATATGAGGTTTTTGTATGCACCATTTGATCCAACATCTTATTGCCTTTTGTAAATCTTTGAATGACTTCTTCAAGATTTTCATTTTCTTTCTTTAAGGCATCAATCTTGTTGTTAAGGATTCTTTCTTGATCCTTAATTTGAGCTATGAGTTTATACTTTTCTTCTTTTAGCCTTAGAGTTTCACCTTTAAGCTCATTGGTTTCTAATAGCTCATTTTCTTTATCAAGATTATTTTTATAAGATGTTTCTATATCTTGAACATTTGATCCATTTAGAATCTTTTAAGTTTAATAGATCAATGTGAAGTTTACAAATGTTATCATTCAATTGTATCTTTTCACGTTCCATCTCTTCGTCTTTGAGAATTGATATATTCTCTATTTCAAGGTTGATTATATTTTCTTGAAGTTTATTTACTTCAACCTTGATGAGATGGTTTTGATCTTTTAAAGATATAATCTATTTTTCATCTTGGACTCTTGAGTCCATCATCGGAGTATACTCTTTATTTTGAGTATGATGTATTTCTTCTATTTTCATTTTCTCGGACCATACTAAGTGAAGCTTTTGATCAAAATTTTTTATTTACTTTTATATTCTACCACAAGTCCAATTAAATCATACTTATATATGTTCATAAGTGATAAATTAGATTCATCCAATAATGATTTAATTGAAACGTAGTTAGATGTTACCTTTTCATTTGTAGAGGAGATTTCCCTAGATGTAGTTTCTTCTCTGAGAGCCATCAAGCATAGATTCACCACTTCTTCACTAGCTTCTGGAGCTTCTTCATCTTCACTTAGATCCCAACCATTTTCGGCCACGAGACTTCGTCCCTTTGAAAGTTTAGGACATTCTCTTTTATAATGACCGAGTTGTTTACACTCGAAACACACATCTTCTATTTCCTCTAGAGATGGATCTTTAGATTTTGGAGGAGTGTAAACTAGATGGTTTGTGGAGGCATTGGCATTGCTATAGGTATTTATATTTTAATTGCCTTTGCCTTTATTGTAGCTCGTTGACGGATAATTACTCTTACAGTTGGAAGAATAATTTTGAGAGTAATTTGGCCTTCCATTAGAGTTGAAAACTCTTTGTTGATTATTTGATTTTAGGAAGCCTTTTCCGTATCTTTGAGCTTTGCTTTGAAGCACACGACGAAGTTGTCTCGTGAGTAGAGCAATTTCACTCTCATCGAGATTTTGGAGTTCCTCGTTTAACTCCTCGTCGTTTTCATCTTCGTCAATTAATATGGCCTTTAGAGCCATATTTTTCTTTTTATCCTCTGGGGCAACCTTTTCCGGAATATTATCTTCTTCGCAAGCACGAAGATTTCCAAATAGGTTATCCATCTTATACTCATTTAAGTTGTGCATCTCTTTTATAGTAGTGACTTTAAACTTCCAACTAGGAGGTAGAGATTTGAGCACTCTTCTATTCTTTTCATTTTGAGTATAATTCTTTCCAAGTTGAGATAACTCATCGACAATACGAGTAAATCTTATTTCCATATCGATGATATTTTCTCCTTCTTGGAGTTTAAATTTCTCGTATTCTTGGATCAGACTATCCATCCGAGAATCTTTTATATCAGTGGTTCCTTCATAGGTTACCACTAATTTGTTCCACATTTTTTGTGCCGACTTGCAATTATTTACTCTTTTATATTCTTTTTCTGCAAGTGCACTTGTGAGAACCATTTCCGCCTTTGCGGCTATATTCATTATGGCTTCTTCCTCTAAGTTGTATTCACTAACCTTCTTTTCGACGATGATGTCATCGATAGTTTTGGTAGGAATGCGAACACCGTCTTCGATAGCCATCCAAACTTTGACTCCTTGAGATCTAGCATAAATGCGAAACCTCGTTTTCCATGTTGCAAAGTTGGTGCCATCAAATAGAGGAGGTCGTGAGCTAGACAGACCTTCACCACATCCAACGGGATTAATGTACGCCATTCCGAATCACTTTTTGTTGTTCCTATAAATCTGCAAATCACTTAACAAACACGTTAAAAAGCACTGCTCTAATACCAATTGTAAGGTCCCGTAAGAGGGCTATTTTAAGCTAGAAGGGGGGTTGAATAGCTTAATTATCAATTTAAAAATTTTTGTGGCGTTTTAAAAATATTTTATCCCTTTTTAAAACTTTATCGAGTGGTTATGCAGTTTATATGTGCGGAAGATAAAGTGCAAGGAAAGAAAATACCACATAGTGATTTTATCCTGGTTCGCGATGGCACAACCTCTAATAGATTCGCTCACCCCTACTCCAGTCCCTGAGCTCCTCTCCCGGACTCGGGATTTTCCCTTATAATAAACTCGCTCCTTTAGAAGGTGGAGAAGCCTTTACACCCTTTACAATTATTTGTCTTGGTGCGTAACACAAGGATCACCACCTCAAAATAAATGTATTACCTACACAACTTATCTTAGACAATAACTCCCCGCTATTTCTTTAAAGTTGTTGTAGAGCCTTTGTGTGGACTTGGCTTCCTTAGATTTTGTGTAATATCCGGGAAAATTATGTGAATATTATATGTTAAATAAATAAATATTATGTGTTTTATAAATTTAGAGTAATTGTTGCTATGATATGAGATGTTATAACTGTTATGTATGTTTCTGTACGGGCCAGAAAATTTTTCGGTTGATTAAAATATGTTTAAATTGCAATTATAAGAACTTATCTGCAATCGGGACGCGTAATTATCAGCATCTTTATTAGGATACCTGTTTTATTTGATTTTATACGTGTTTGATTGTATTTTACGTGTTTTTGGGATTTTTGGGTAATTTAGGGATCGTTTCCGTTTTTCAAAAATCAACGAACCGGAACCCACCGGGACGTCAAACCCCACAAAATCGATGTTTTTATTTTTATAAAATTATTCGTATTTCAAATACCCATTATTTTTGTATTTTCGAATTATTCGCAATTTTTGGGGAATTTTGACATTAATTTTATATTTTATCGTTTTTAAAATTATACCCCGTAATTATTATTTTGGGGCTTAATTATTGTAATTTAGGGATAAAAAAACACCCTTAAATAATTTTGGGGATATAATTTGTTATAAGTATAAATAGCAGATTTATAGTATTTTAGTTTATTTATATTTCAGAAATTATTAAAAATAAAACAAAAATCCAGAAATTCAATTTGGGGGTTAGGGTTGTTCTTGAACAAAATCAATTGATTGAAGGTGTTGCAGGGATCCGTTGTTTGTGTGCTATATACCAAATCAAAGCCCGTGGAAAGGCCATTCTTTTGATATAGGTATCTCGATTTAAGATTGAGTATCTTACAAAATCGGGTTTAATGTTTTCGGTTTATAATTTTGAGTTTTCTGGACTACTGACTGATTTGTGGTTGATATGGGTTATATAATTAGATTCTAGAGATTCATAGCTTTAATTTAAGGGGTAAATCGATGTGTTTGGTTTGGGATTGAGGAGTATCGGATTCTTGAGTTGATTCGTTTTGTCTTTTGATTGTTACAGATTATTGTTGATTTTGTTGTTGATGTTGATTAATCGAATAGATTGTACAGTTAATTAGCTTCGTATTGATACATATATAACTGTTTTTGGGTAAGAAATTCATTGTTTTGATGCTTGGCCGGAACTGGAACTCTTCGACGGCGTTAATGGTGACTCCGGCCGGAACCTGTGATTTCGGAGTTGTTTGTTAATGATTCCGGTTGGATTATGGTGTCTAGCTTACCAGGAACGTGTTGAGACGATAATCCCGGGATGAACAAGCCGTTTTAACCTTAACCGGAGCTCGCCGGAGTCCGGCAGAGCCACCGGATTCTGGGTTCAATCCCAGTTTCCGGCGGCCTTCAACCCGACCCGGTAGCGGTTCATCTTTAACCCGTTTCCATGAATAAACCAACCCGGTTTTGATTCCTGAATCCCCAATTCCAAATTCACTAATCTGTTTCTGATTAATTTCTTTTACTTTTATTTCAAAATTCATTTTTCTTATTTTAAAAAAATCATTTAATTTGTTTTCAAAAATCATTTAATAATTATTTTAAATACAAAAAAAAAATTGTTTTCTAAATTATTTTAAATTTCTAAAATTATTTTCTTTAAATATTTTCAAAAATACAATTTGATTTAATTATTTATAATTCATTTTAGTTAAATATTTATAAATTTAATTAATTGATTAAAAATCAATTAATCAATTAATTTTATTTATAAATAGTTAAATAAATGTAAATTATTTATAATTAATTCAAATAATTCCTAAAAATTATTTTTAAGGTTTTAAAAATTATATTTTGGTATTTAAAAATCAATTAACATTATTATTAATTGATTTAAATCTATTTATTTCTTATTTTATTCATAACAATTAAACCGTTCATCCGTTTAATACGAAACGAACGCGTACAGACTCAGAAAAATATTGCGCTTCCAATAAAAATACTTTTGAGACCTAATTTCTTTTATATTGTAATGTCATTTGATTTGTGTATCAGTTTAAGTCGGTATTTGATCGGTAAATGCTAATATTGACCTAATTTTCATTCTGAATGCACTGAGACGTATCTTTTAATGATTTGACTTATGTATTACATGAAATATGTGAGTACGTGTTATACGAATACCATGATTACGTGTTACGTGATATACATGCTATCTGTTTTAATTTTAAAATGCCATGCTAGTTATAAATGATCGGGTAGATGTCAAGACGTATAGTTACGTCGATTGAGTTTAGTTCTGTCAATTAAGATAGTCCTTTTGTTTATAGAATCGAGTAGCAAGGAGTGCAGTCAAGTGTTAGACGAAGATAATAGCCATCAGTTAGAAGCAGAGTTAAAGTAAGAGGTTATTGAGCATACCAGGCAAGTACCCCTAACTTCACTTATTGTTCAAGTGACATTTATTTTGAATTATATTATGCAAGTACCTCTATCTTCATTTATCATTCAATTGATATTGACTCTGAACTTTATTCTTTCGATTTCCATACTATTCTAAGTTCAGAATAGTTAAACGTTTTATATATTTCGCTATAAATCACTCTATACAGTGGAACATTGAATTGAGATTAGCGAATAACTAATTATTCTAGTTATTTCGCCATCGATTGTTGAGATAACTCTGGACCATGAGAAATGGGGAGTTATATGGTTAAGGATGTCCTTTGATTCGGCTCCTTTGATCAAAATGTTTTATGGATTGGATGAATGCGTAAGTGACCGGGACGGACGGTCTAGCGGAGGGCTATTTCTATGTGTTATATGAAATACTATGACACCATTTTGCCACAGGCAGGTATATTGCCTTTTTAATTGAGTACTCGTATTTTGGGGACATGTTTCTATGAATCATGACCTTGTGCTATCACACGGGCTGATCAGCATGTGATAGTACGTCCGTCGGAGTTAGATTCCAATCTAAAAGTTATCGTTTATTGTTGATAATTTGTGAAGCTTTTATTAATGATCAAATATTACTGCTTTTATTCTTTTGTTCAGTTATTATTGGAATGTGGTTTATCATTTCAAGTACATTTTATATTGCTTGCTGAGCATTTCTTTCGCTCATACTTGTTTATCAATCTAATCTTTCAGCTAAGCCAGAGCAAGCTTGAGATCCAGGTTTGGTCAGAAGTCGAGTGCTTATAAATAGTGGTGTGTATTCCAGGTAGACTGTTTTGGGACGCTTGGATAGTCTAGAGGTTTGTAATAAAATTTGAATAATCTGTAAAACTAATTAGACTTATGGATTGTAATAACACTTGATTTGTAGTAATGCCTGTTCCATACTATAACCTGTGATCGATCCAGTGCAGGTAATGGGGTCGTATTTATTATATTATTCCGCTGTGATTATTTTATTATAATTTAGTGGCAAATGACCCCCAAATCTAGACCCCGGGTTTGGAGGGCGTCACACAAGGGTGTTTTGGTAAAGTGGCCTTGGTAGAAGTGGTTAGTGGGGTGGTTATTGACTCTAGTGCCCTTGAGTTGAATTAGAAGTGATTTGCATGCATGGGCAAAAGAGTAAAATACAAATTAATAAACAATTAGTTGCAAAGAATAATTTTTATAAATAAAATTAATAATTCAAAAATTATAAAAGTTGTACCATAAAATAACTTGGATTTTTAAAAATTTTATGAGATCACTTTTGAAATTTATGAATGAAATAAGTTTTAAAAGAAAATTTTCCAAGGTATAGAATATTCCTTATAAATCAAAAATAAAGGAAATTAATAAAACTTTTGCTTTGAAAAATTTATAATCTACATAAAGCAACTTATAACGCAGCAAATTCCATTCACACAAACGTACAATCACTACGTATATTTATAATCGGCTCTAATATTATACAAAGTTCACAAATAATATTACATAAAATGTCGGTCGTAACAGATAATGCCAAACCCATCTCTACTCCTATGTCTACATCTGATAAATTAACGGAAGATCCAAAAGGAATTCCCGTAGACACAAAGAAATATCGAGGAATGATCGGTAGCTTGCTTTATATAACTGCAAGTCGTCCGGATATTCAATATAGTGTTTGTAAGTGTGCTAGGTTTCAAGTAGCACCGAAAGAATCTCACTTATCCGCGGTAAAAAGGATATTGAGATATCTTAAAGGAACCACTGATGTTGGTCTTTGGTATCCAAAAGGAATACAATTTGACTTAGTATGTTTTTCTGATTCGGACTATGTCGGGCATTTAGTCGACAGAAAAAGTACTAGTGGTACTTTTCAGTTTCTCGGTGGATGTTTAGTTTCTTGGTTTTCAAAGAAACAAAATTCCGTATCCATCTCAACAACCGAGGCTGCGTATATAGCAGCTGCAAAGTGTTGTGCTCAAATACTTTGGATGAAGCAAACACTAGCTGACTATAATATAAAATTTGATGTGATCTCAATCTTATGTGATAATACGAGTGCTATTGATCTTAGCAAAAATCCTGTATTACACTCAAGATCTAAATATATAGATGTGAGACATCATTTTTTACGTGATCATGTCAATAAAGGCGATATAAAAATGACTCATATTGATACTAAGATCAATCTCGTTGACATATTCACAAAGCCATTAAATCCGAAAGATTCACTAAACTCCGCTTGGATTTAGGAATGTTGGAATCTGTGAAATAATGGTTTATAAAAAGAGAGTTATAAAGAAATCTCAACGATAAGGATATTTTCCCGATCAAGTTATTAAATTTGTCTAAAACTCAGATTCATCAATAAAGAAATTTATTGATCGAGTTAAGATAACTTAAATAGCCCAGATTAACCGGGAAATTAAACTTAATCGAGTGAATAATTATTATTCCATGAGATTTATAAAAGTCACACTCATTTAAATATATATACCTATTTAAGTATTTAATATATATATATATATATATCCACTTACAGATATATATATATATATATGTTATTTTAAAATAATTTTTGCAATATAAATTTTTGCAAAAACAAATTTACAAAAAATATATATAAGGATAAAATAATCCGGCTATTTTTTAAAATAGTTTTATAAAATAATTACTTTTTATGAATTGGTCCCTTATTAACCAGCCCAAATCAATTAAATATATCAGGCCCATGCATTTAATTTATAAAAATATATCTATTTCAGCCCAATCAAAAACCCAGCCCATGTTTATTTTTAAGCCCAAACTACAAAACCCTACAAATCCTAGCCATTGATTCATAGATCAAGTCAAACTCAGCCATTAATTTACTAAAATATATAAACCTATTTTTATGTCTATAGTGTCATTTGATACGGTTCAGTTGAAACCCTAATCTCTAAACACTCTCTCGTCTCTCTTCTTCTTTCCGTCTCTTTCGAAAAACGCTAGATCGATTTCTTCATTTTTTTTCTTCGATTCTCGATGAAATTCATCATATATTATAATTATATTTCATTATTCGTAGTTAGGAACATATGATTAATGTATAATCGTGATTGGGTTGGTAAAATCAAATCGATTTTGGTGATAAAAATCGACGATTGCATATAAATCGAACGAGAATCATCAAATCGGACATTGAACTGATTAATTAATATATATATATATGTATCTACAATTTTGGTTGGTCAATTCTATGAAGCCCTAACGTTTTTTCAGTTTCACAACAGGAAAAGACCAAATGGATTGAAAATCGATTCGAAGAAGAAGATACAAAGATGCATGCGGCTTGAAACAACGGATTGGATGTTGACTCAGTCGACTGAGTCAACCAGGTAAGACCTATGAGTCAGGCCAAACTCTAGGATCAGGTGAGAATTTTGCATTTCTTTCAGTCCCATTTGATTGATTTTTGTGGTTAAGGGACTTAACTGAAGTTGAATCGAACATTATTTGATTAAATCACACCTTAATTATGATATGAGTGTTCTGTGATATGGTTTTGATGAAGCTATGAATTAATACTACTCTGTGTTTGATCGAATTAACAATATAAAGATTGGATTATTAATATAGAGTTTGTGTTGGATTTGTGATTATTTATTGGATTTGTGATTATCCGGTGGATTTGTGACTGTGTCGGATTTGTGACTGTGTTGGATTTGTGATTGTCTGTTAGATTGGTGATTACTTGTTGATTATGAAGTTCAGTCAAGAAATTTTGTTAATTAATCTGAACTATATCTTAATGGTTGCTTAAAGTGATAAATTCGTATATAATAATCTATTAAAGAACATGTTTAATTAAAGTTAAAATCTGTGAAAATGTTTGTTCGACAATCTCTGTGAAATTGTTTAAAATAAGATCTATTTGCTTGGTCAATTATGGATTTTTGGTATAAGCTTCACTAATAACAGATTGGTTGTTGATACATTAATTAATTTAAGTCCAACAGAGTCACTGTCTTAGTTGATTTGACTTTAAGTTCCCTGATAACTCTGTGTACTTCATGAATTTTTATTTACCTAATGATGGAGTTACCTAGGTATAAATCCTGTTGAATTGAATCTTTAACTATGCTGTTTGTATTTATAATCTAATTACCTGATTAATCCTTGCAGAACTATAAGTATATGTGATTATGATTTGTGTGTTATTAAAGCATATTACTTAAGTTATTAACTGAACTAACAAACAATACTGTTCAATAGTACTTCAACTATGATCTGTCTTGTTTAATAAATCACAATTTTGTCTTAACAGTTCACTATTTTTTTAAAAGGAAAACAAACTCTTGTGTTCATTATCTGTCAAAGAACAATGTATAATCAATAATAACCTTAACACAGGTTGTTATTTCTTTAGTAATATAATATGTGTGAACTGAACCTTGAATATGCTATCACTTGTTTTCCTGGGTTATTTGGTTGAACTGAACTCTTACATGTTAACTGTAATTGTCCTTGATAATATATTGGTTGTTTAACATTAGTCTATTCAAACTACACCAAATTGATCTAAGATTACTGAGATATTAAGGTTGTATAAGTGTGTGTCCAAATGTATTTGCAAGCTGTCCTATTTGCTATCTTAAGCTGAATACATTGAATCTGGATAAGAAATTTCTTGTTGACTGCAATCCCTACTTGTCTATTTGAACTGTGTACTATTCTGTGCATTTTTTATTTGCTTGTGCAGTTACAAGTAATCAGATAAGGTATTATCAAGAACTGGTTTGTGTAATCTCAGATTAAAAAAAATAAATAATACACTCACACACCAACCCTCACAGTAAGACCTGGTAGAGGAGCCTTGAGCATCCCTGTATCTGGATCACTGCTGTGATTAATGTCCACTTAGAAAATATAGGTGACTTTTTAGTTTAACTTACTGCATTTAAAATGTTATATCTGATATAAATGATCTGAGTGATATATTGCCTTGAATGCTATTTGTATTAAATAAACACTGATTGTGCATGCCCTGTTCTGTGTTTAAATGTGCATGATATTCTCTTGGTTGCATCTCATTAATAACATAGTTTCTTGAGAAATAAATGTTACATTCTTTATTTAACATTCAAATTTTTCAGAACATTAAATTCAGTTCAAAAAGGTGACAATCTGTCTGCACTGATCTTTTCTCAAAACTGAACATTCTTAAATGCTTTATTTCTCACTTGCTAGAGTCTATGTGCTAGAGTGAGCTGCTTTTCACCTTTATGTCACACATTCTCCCAAATCTGTGTAATTTTTGTACTTCTAACAGTACTAAAACAGTGTCTTCTAGTACTGTCTGCTTATGTCAACCCTTAAACTTTATACTTTAGCTGCTTTATTACATATCTAGGATTTGGAATTATGTAAACCATGCCTCTGCACATCAAACTCTTTGCCAACTGCATTTAATGAAAATCACTGTTCATGAGCAGTGAAAGTTATTTTCCAGAAAATTATTTTTCTAACTTAAATTGAATTATGTGTTATGTGCATGCATATATACTTGTTTAACTTGCTGCTTTCACACACAAAAACACAGTTCATTTTGCATTACTCCAATTCCCTTGCAACATGAACCCAAATGCTAACCCTTTTTACCCTAAACCCAGACCACTGATTGAGAACCCATATCTTCTTAAAGATATGGAGAAAAATCAGTTTCACCATCACAAAACCTCTGCTTTCAAAACTGTTCAATCTTCATATCCTAAACACTATCATAAAAGACATTTTCCACCTAAACAACTCAGAAAGGGATACAAAAATCACACCATTCCTTTCTACCAAAGCAGAAAATTTCAGAACCCTCATTCCCCTAACCCTAGACCAACTAAGCCTTTCCAACCACAAGTCTATACAAGGAAAGCCAATCTCAGACAAGAACCAAACCCTAGCCCAAACATGAACAAACCAAAACCTTCACCACCAAAACTATCTAACCCATCAAACTCCAAAAAGTTTCTTGATCTCATAAAAAATGTCCAACCTGGCACTTGTGTGGATGTTAAAGGTGAAGTGGAGTTCATCATTAGAAGGGCTAAATGGGATGGTTTAATGTACAATCTAGGAAAAAAATATTTCACTCATCTCATGGGGAAATTTTATTGCAACATGAACATAATTGAAGGGGTAGAGGGCATCATGCATTTCACTACTACAGTGAATAGGAAAGTTATCTGTGTAGATAATAAGAGCATAAATAGAGCAGTGCATTTACCTCTTCATCTATGTGAGTTGCCATGTGAGGACACATTTTCTTTATTTGTGTTTAATAAGTCTGAATTTGAACTTAAGGTAGGAATGTTTTGTAAATATGATGTACCTGATGGTCTCTGTGATGTCAACTGTGGTATTCATTCTAAACATTTCACTAGCACTTTCCAACACCTTGCTCTCATTATTAGGTCTAATGTTATGCCTAAGCCTAATCAGAGCAAATATTTTGACTTCTTTGATATGAAAATCTTGCATCTGCTTGCTAATAACAAAATCAATTTCAGTATCTCCTATGTCATTCTCTTGAACATGATAAATGCTCATCTTGTTGATTATATGCCATATAGTATATTAATTACTTCTCTCTTTGCAATCTGCAACATTCCAATGCCTGAAATCTTTGCAAATCTGGCTGATTCACAAATCACCAATGACCATTTTAGGCCACAAGTGCCCCTGATGCACTGTGAACCTCAAGAGGTCACCCCTGTTGTCATTCCTCAGTTCATCAGAGAGGAAGATGTCTTTCTCTCTAAATTTGAGTCTGTCAAGGCCATATTTAATGAACTAAAAATGGAACTTATGAGAGTAAAAACTGAAAATGATGAGGTTAAGGAAAAGGTAGGAGAACTAGATGGCATCACTGCATCTTGTAAACATAGGATTGCATATTTAAAAAACCTAGTTGCATCTACGCTAGGAACAAATTGCATGTCTGACCAAGAAATTGTCAATTCCTTTCAAGTTCCTTTGAGTTAGAACACTGCAATGATTCATGAGTTAGAAGAAGTAGGCGTGGAAGCTAGAGGTCAATTGATTGATAATCTGCCTGATTTAATCCATGTATGTGATGCTGATGGTAATGTTATTGGATGATCTGTGTTGATGTTCTTGCTACTGAATGATTAAGTGCCTTGCTGTGTTGCTACTTCTGAACCCTTTTTGCTGATCTGTTACTGATCTGTTGTATTTCTTTTGGTGTAATTTGAATTAAACCTTTGGATTTCTGATTTGATGTTTGTAACCTTAACTCTGTTGTAATTTGGTTGAACCTACTGGAGTATATGCACTTCTAATGCTTTGTAATCTGTAAGACAGGTGCAGAACTTTGTTCTATTTAATCAGTGAACCACACTGATTGATATGAACACTTTTGTTCAATGTAATATAATCTACATTCTGCTACATCTGGTGTTGCATACTCTATCATACTAGTACTATAATTTTTGCTCTTAAATTCACTAACAAATCTCTGCAGGAACACAGTCAATTCTGACTTTAAAATTCTCTAAGTCTTGGTATTAGAATATAAATTTGTGTTTAATGTTGGTGATGCATTCTGGCTTAGTGTCATGTTCTATGATGTTCCCTAATCAGCTCTGTCACTAATCTGTGAAGTTGATTATTTCTAAAAGCTGTCTTTAGATTACTCTGTCAGCTTAATCTTATCTACCAAATTGACTGTCAAATTAACTTTCTATAAATGTTTGCTCCTGTCTCTTTCATATCGGTTGAAAGTTAAGCAATTTGGTAACTGGTATATGTGTGTATTATCTAACTAATATGTAGGCTAACCACACGCATGCACAACTCAAAACTGATCAAGTTTAGCTTATGGAAACATTATGTCAACATCATCAAGTCTCATTCTACTAAGGTATGATAGGTATATTTTCTTAACCTATAATAATCCTATTTCCACACACATATCAGGCTATTGTAGCAAGTCCCAGTATTAAACCAATCCAACTGAATCTTTTGTGGTAAGTGAATGAGTAAAAGATATTGAGTTTCATTGTATGTGTAATAGATTGTTTCGAAATGTCCAGCTCCTTAGAATGTATTAGCTTTCCAAAATGTATAATCTGCTACTTGGCTCTGAAATAGAAATAGAATGTATTAGTAATTAGATGTTGTAATATGACAGTAGCTGGCAAAGTCGATTTGATCGAATAGAATGTATTAGATCTCAGACCTTGTAACATGAACATTGTTTGCATTAGTGACAGTGTTTGTAAATTATGATTGAAAATTATGTATCCTAGAATGTCAATCACTAAGGAAGTATTAACATGAATTATGGTCTTTAAAGATTGAACAAAATTAAAGATTGGCTTAAATCCAATTTGTCTAAAGCTACATGAATTCTATCAAACTGAAAAGAACTTGCTAAAACTAAATTGACTGATCATTGATTTAAGTATAGTTCTATCAGACGACTAAGTCACACCATCATACTTATCAAAAATATTTTTAAACTGTAATCTTTGGTAATTAATAATAGTGAAAAAGGACTCATCATAAATAGATATAATCAAACACTGGATTTTGTACAAACAATATGCTATCTTTTCAGTCAAACCATGCATGTATAAGAATCTCTTCCTAATGCTAAACTACATGTATTATATCTCAAAAGTATTGTTTTAACTGCTTTCTTTCCATACATACAAAAACAGACCAAACTTACCATGCATATCATTTTATTAATTTATACAAGCTCAAATACATGTATTTGACTAGAAATATTAATCAAAATGCCATGTTTTCTAACGTTAATGCTTTTTAGATAAAATTCTACATATTCTTTTTGGCATGTACCAAACAAAAGGGGAAGAGAAATTGAACGCCTTAATGCCTTAATGTTCAATTTTTTTTTTCTTTAAAGTTTTTGAATATTGATATCTTTTTGATATACAAGGATCTATATCTATGCTTCTATTATTGTATGATATATCTAACAAAGTAATTTGCAGGATCTCAAGAAAGAGATTTAATCTCTAAGTACATAAGTGCTTTATGTGCAAAATATTTTTCAAAATTCATGCATACACCAAGGGGAAGCACACACTATTAATTTTATGTTTGTTTGGAAAATACCAAAAAGGGGAAGATTGAAAGGATATCTTCGATATATTATTTATTTTGGTATTTGTACGATTAAACATAAAATTAAGAAGACGTAGATCCTCTCCATTAGGACATGAATTTAATTGATCCAAATCAGAGTCAAAAAGTCAAACTAGCAAAATCATGTCTTTTAAACAGATAAAAGAGATATTCCATTTTTGCAAAACATCAAAACTATATCTTTATGGAATATATCTCTAAGGCAATATGATCAAAGAAGAAACATCAAGATATGATGTTTCATAGATCTGTGTTGCAACATGAATATAGCAACAAGCTCGAATAAGGAATATTGCGGAAATATTTTTTAGAGGTCTCGTGCTATATCAAAAATATTTAACTCTTCACTCCAAAATATATCTCTACACATATTAAAGGGGTTTTTATTCAAAGATTATTAATATTCAAGGTTGGAATTGTTGTGGATATGTTGTGAACTTGATGATATCATTAACAAAACACCTCAGTAGATTTTACTTAGTGAAAAATGTAGCACTCGACGGATAAGGAACATAGTCCCGACGGATGACTCATTATAGTCCTGACGGATGATGATTTATTATCTATCGAGTGAGTAGCTTGTGTAATAATGAGTCTGTAGCACATTTTTGCATACACCTTGTTTAGATTCTGTAGTAGCACTCAAGTCATGTTGACTTTAATTAGATATGCATAATAGGTTGATTATTTGTACATAGATGATGTCTTGTAATTCTGCATAAATGAAATGAAGTCAAGTGCCAGATAGCTACCCAATGGATAAACAACAATGCCACTCGACGGATGATCAACAAGGCAACCCGACGGATGATCATGTACCCGACGGATAATCAATTCAAACATCTGTTGACAGTGACAACACAGCGTCGAGTGTATGCAAAACGAATGTGGAAGCTTATTCAACTGGGTTTTAGAGAACAAAGAAGTATTGCCATTTCCATGCTATTATGAAGATATTCAAAGATGCTGGAATAGAGTAATGAAGCAGCATAGTATTAGACTTGATAGGTTTTGTTTTATTATCTTGTCTTATTACTTTGTAATCTTGGTGATATATAAACCAAGAAGTAGCAAATAAAACAACAATAACAAGACTAAGAACATTATCTCAGAGAAACAATTGTAAGCTGCATCCTTAGCATTTCTCTGTAAACTTAGTTATTCATATTTGTAAGCAGATGTGAGCTAATCTTGCTACACAGAGTTCTCTTGATATAATATATATCCCTGGCGGATACATTCAAATCCACCAGAAATTTTTTAAAGACTTGTGTTTTTAATTACTTGTGTCTTGATTTTACTAACTTCTTATTCCGCACTTTGCAAATCAAACACTTATATATTATTAAGATAGAACATTTTATATTTTCGGAAAAGGTTCAAGAATTCCATTCAACCCCCCTTCTGTAATTCTTGTTGCATTGTTAGGGACTAACAATTGGTATCAGAGCAAGCACTTGATAAACAAAGAGTTTAAAGATCACAACAAAATAGCAAGATCAACAAGAAGGATGTAGGAGTCAAGATTCCTTTTCTGGATAAAGATAATTACCATCACTGGAAGGTAAAAATGCATCTTCACTTACTTTATTAAGATGAGGCCTATGTAGATTGCATAGAGAGAGGCCCTCATGTACCAATGAGAGCTACAACTGGAAATGATCCATCAGTTCCCAAGACAAGGCATGAATGGTCAGATCCTGATATTGAATAAGTCAGGAAGGATAAGAAGGCCATGAATATTCTGTTCAATGGAGTTGATGGTGACATGTTTGACAACATCATCAATTGCAAAACTACCAAAGAAGTTTGGGATACAATACAGATTATCTGTGATGGCACTGAACAAGTCAGGGAAAATAAGATGCAGCTGCTAATTCAGCAATATGAGCACTTTCATAGTGAAGATAGTGAGTCTCTCACTGACATTTTTAGTAGATTTCAAAAACTACTAAATGCTCTGAAGTTGCATGAAAAGGTCTATCAGACAAAAGACTCCAATCTTAAGTTACTTAGATCTCTTCCAAAGGGATGGAAACCTATGACAGTCTCATTGAGAAACTCTCAAGATTACAAGGAGTTTACTTTGGAGAGACTGTATGGCATCCTGAAAACTTATGAGCTTGAAATAGAGCAAGATGAGAGGATGGAGAGAGGAAAGAAGAAAGGAGGATCCATTGCACTAGTTGCTGAGTTAGAGAAAGAGAAGGAGATGAAGATGGAAGCTGTTGAATCAATTTCAAAGGTCTGTGAAAACAAGGGCAAGGGGATGGTTGCAGAAAATGAAGATTCTTTGAGCCAAGATGATATGGAGGATATTGATGAACATCTTGCATTTCTTTCTAGAAGATTTTCCAAGCTTGTTAGGTCACACAACACTGTAGAAGGGGGTTGAATACAGTGTAGAATATAATAAAATCGATTTAAAGCATAAGTAACAGAAAACAGATGTATTCGATATAATAAACTCTGTTACAATGGAACTGTTCTCTCTCAGTGATGAATAAATATCACTAGAGCTGCTAGGTTACAATGTATGATCATCTCGATGATCGTAATTCTTATAGAGTAAACCTATGTCTATGTTTATATAGACACACAGTTACAAGATAACTTCTAATTGATATAAAATATAATTCTGTCTCCTAAAATATATCAATCAGATATCTTATATAATTCTTCTAGTCCTCTAACTCTTTCCATGCATATCTTCTTTTTGTATTAGTCTCGATCTTCTTTCCTGTAAATCAGCTTCCTTCCTTAACTGTTACTTCTCCAGTACTTAAGTTTTATATCCATCTTCTGATATTATCATCAGATAATCTAAGTCCTGATATCCTTAAGTCCTAACTTCCAGTAAGTCCTGATTCCAGTAAGAACTGATATTTCCTGTTAGTTAAGATCTGAAAACTAAACATGAAACATATTAGACATGACATCTCAAATATATCCAACAATCTCGCCTAACTTGTAAATTGTGCAAGAATGTACAAGTTAATAGATTTGATGATATTAAAAACATTTAAGTTCAAATGCAATAAGAGTTTAATAAGACTATTAATTACAACTTACAAAACATCCAGCTTTACCAACATCACTGAATCAATCTGAATCCATAATGATTCTTAACATAATCATTTATCAGATTATCTTCAGCTTTTTTCAGAACTTCAGCTAACTGTGCTTTGACCTGTATCAGTTCTTCTTCTTTACTATCACCAATTTGATAAATGGCTGTTCTGAGAGCTTGAATGGATGTTCTTTCAAGTCCATCACCAAGTCTGATAACCTTAGGATGTGAAGAGTTTTTATTATAACATAAGCATCTTCCTTTCAGAATAACTTCCACCTTAGCAGAATTCTTTAGCATAGGAATTTCTCTTCCATCACCTTCAGTAATCATTGGACTGTAATGAGAAATCTTTGTAACAGAGATTCTGAATAGATCTCTTATAGCCTTCAAAATGTATTCTGACCATCTTCTTGTAACATCAGATTTTACTTCCAGATGATAGTGAATATGTTGAAGTTCTCTGATAGACTTCTTTAATACATCAGTATTAGCTAATCTATAAGTCCTTCCATTATTGAGAAATAAGATCAATTTCTTTTTAAGATTCTCCTTATCATGAGCATCTATCACAACTTGAGCAGAAAACACCTTGTCAAGGTGCTTTGGTTTGATTTGTTCATATGGTTTGTCTGTCAATATGAAAAGATCTCTTAGAGTAACCTCTACTCCTGTTTGAATCTTCTCTTCGTCAAAACCTAATCCAGCTCTATCTCTAGGTTGCTTGGATTTCAACCCAAATGTAGCAAGTTGATTAATCATGAGATTGGATTTGGTTCAACTGGAGTAGCTTTCTTCCATAACAGCTTCTTCTTATCAGCAATTGTCATCTTTTCCAAATCAACTAGAGCATTGTCAGTAGGTGATGTCTTGACAGCTTGATCAGAATTTGTTGTTTCTTATGTACCTTCCTATCCTTTATTCTGAACAACAACTTGAGCAGTGTCAGAGGTTGTTTTAGAATCTTCATTTATCTTTCTTTTTTTCAGAATTTGAACAGTTTCATCTTCAACAAGATTATCATCAGTTACTTGAACCATTTTACACACTGGTTTTATCAGATCTTGAGAAGTTTTTAAGTCCGGTGACTTGGTTGGTTCATAAATTTTTCCTTTCCCTTTGTCTTAAGGATCACTCACAGTCTGTGATCTAGTCTTGAACTTTGAAGTTTCAGAATTTGACTTTTCCTTGATCATAATGCCTTTTTCCTTAGGCCTTGGAGGTTTTTTTGCATCAGAAGCTTTAGACTTAGGATTTGTCTTCTCAGCAGCAAATATAGCTTCTTCCTCCTTGAGAGTTTCTAAATCCATTCCTGGATTGTGTTTCAGAAATAATCTTCTTGCTATCTTCTCATCAAGTGTCTGGATTTTAGGATCTTTGTAATAAACATTAGTCTGCTTCCCCTTTAACTTCAGAGTTTGCAAAAACTTCTGAGAGTCTTCAGATCCTGACTGAATCAGAATATCAGAACTTGACATCAGACTTTGCTTATCACCACTTGACTTCAGTCTTTGAGCATTCACAACATCAGAACTTGACTTGTTCTGAATAGAAGATTTTCCTTGAACTTTTCTTTGACCTCTGCTCTTTTCAGAGTTTCCCTGGTCATCACCTTTATCATCCTTTTTCTTCAGTTCTTAAGTAGGTGAGCATTTGGACTTAACTACCTTCTCCCACTTTTTGGCATCATCAGGAAGTAAGAGAGAAAGAAGAAGTTCAACTGAAGATTGGATTTCATCCAATTGAGCTTTCTGAGAAGCTTGATTAGCCAGAACCTCAGTAATTTGGGCATGTTGCTTCTCTTGAGTTTTCTCAATGGCTGCAACTTTTTCAGAAATAGGTCTGATATACCTGTTCTTGTCAAGCTTGATCTGTAGATTGAACTTATCAGCTTGTTCCCTGAGTGTATCAACCTTTTCATGAGTAGAAGTATGTAGACCTTGAAGATGTTTTGTAGTCAGAGATGTGATCTTGAGTTGTGTCTTAAAATCAGCATTTGTGAGCAACTCATCAGCTTTTACAATATGCTCTTTCAGAACTTTAGAACATGGAATAAAATCTGATTCATTCCACTTCTTGGTCCACTCAGCACCTCTGTGAGTATCCTCCCAAGGAGTAGGTGCTTTCTTTTCAACAAATTTCTTCACCAATTATTCCTTGCCCAGAGTAGGTACTGGAGTCTTAACAGAAACACTGTCATCAGAACTTGTGGAAGACTCATTCTGTTCCGATAGCTCAACAGTGTGTGAAGCAACTGGAGAATCAGGAATAACATCATCTAAATTCTGATCAGTAGAATTTATCTCCAGAGCTGGTGTCTTTGATGTAGATGAAGCTTCTAGATAAAGAACTTCAGGTATATTCAAATTATGAATATCTATTTCAGAATTGTCAGTTTGTTCTTTAGCATCATCTGTAGCTTTAATAGGAGAGGCAGGAGGGGTAGTGTCTTTGGCTTGAGCCGGAAGGGCTTCAATGATAATTGGTTCTTGTTAGATCAAAGATTCCTGAACCCCTTCCTCAGCTTCTTCAGTATCTTCTGATATAGCCTTAGCCAAATACCTCCTAGCCTTCATTTTCTTCAATCTCCTTGCCAATGAAGGATTGTTTCAGCAGCATCAGAATTTACAGATTTCCTTTTCAAAGTATCAGAACTTTGAGCTACGTTCTCTTTCTGAGAAGTAACATTCTCAGCTTCAACTGTCATAGGTTCAGATGCATGAACTTGTGCTTCAATTGTTTCCTCTTCACTCTTAGACTCATCTCTGAGAATCATCTTCCTTCTCTTTTGTGGAGGTTGAGGAACATACTTTGTCCTCTTAGAAGGTTTGGAAGATGAAGGTCTGGTTGTTTGTGCTGATGGTTGAGAAGTCTGAGGTGTTTGTGTAGAGGTGGTAGGTGCTAATGGTTGAGGTTCTGATGGTTGGACATCAGGATATAGTGTAGTGTATTTAACTGGATCATAGGTTATTAAGGCTTGTTTGAAAGATAAAGGAATTCGGAGGGGTCTTAACACAGCCTTCTTATTATCAGTAGATAATAAGTCATTAAAAGCTCTTTTAGCTAGTCTAAATGGTGAAAGTGATTCACTAGCTAATTGGGGCTTATCAGAATAACAAGTACTATAGATAAGCTGACATAATCTAGCAAAATATACAGTATTCCTATCTTCTGTCATCCTGTCCCCAATAAAGCCTAAAACAACACTTGCATAATCAAAATCAATTTGATTAATGAGAGCATACCCGATTTGTTGACTGAATATGGGGATTGCATCGAAGTTAGAACATTTGTTTGTAAAAGCCTTGGTAATGCAGTCAAAGAAGAAACTTCATTCCCTCCTTATGTAAGGTCTCTTCAATTGACCCAGCTTAGCCAATGTCTTTTCATACCCCAGATTGGCCATCATATTTTGAAGAATTGGCTCCTCAACAGTAGAGTAAACGCAGTTCTCAGGCAGCTGTAGTGCTTGTCGAACCGTGGCCAATGTCATGACATGCTCATCCTCCCCTGATGAAAAGATAATATTTGGGGACCCTTGAGCACCACCATCATCATATACTCCACTTCTCCAAAACTCCAGCACTTGGGTTCCAGAGATTACTTCAGCTTGGGTTAAAGCATACCCAATATCAGAATTAGCGAGAAAATCCTGAATGAAGTGAAGTTCCGATGATTTAGCCTTGCTAAGAATGGCGGAGTAGTTGTTTGCAACAAACTTAGCTCCATTGAAAATTACGTCTTTTGGTGCCATCTCTGTAAGAAATTAAGTGAGAAAGAGAGTGTTTGCAAAGTCTTTGTTAAAAGTCCTGAAAGAAAACGCTTCAGAGAATATTAGAGAGAGAGAGAATAAGAGATATAAAAAATAGAAAAGTAAGTAAAAGATTAGAAAATCTGTTAACTCCCATATATATACTCTCTCCACTCAACAGTTATATTTTTGAAGCATGATATACACTTTACACCTGGCACCAAGTGAACAGTCAATAAATGGTTAGAGCAGGAGTTAATGGGCACATAAAATAAGCAATAATTACCGTGCACATGCACTTTCAAGACATACAAGTTAACCACTAACCCATAATGATTATGCCTGTTTTTATCTCACCCAAATTTATTCTAATTTAAATATGACTGTTTCAGATTTTGCCACAAATAAGTCAAGTAAAGAAAAATGCCACGTAAGCATCAAAGATTCCATCAGGATTTAATATCAGAACTTAACTTATATTAGATTTTAACAGTCATCAGAACATGGCTTCTGTACTCAAAAAGTGAATATCTTTTTCTGTGAATCTTCATACAAATACTGACTTGTTTTCTTCAGAGTTTAATCATTAGAACTTCCATCAAAACTTGTCCTCAGAATTTATGCAAATGACACTTAACTGTTTGTCAAAAACAACTTAATCACCACAATAATTTTCATCATTCATATGGAGTGAAAGTGTGTGCATTCAGCAAAATATCAGATAAAGATTAAAGTCTGATCAACTTCAGTACATCTTAGAAATAAGGCATAACTCAGAAAAATGCTTAAAATCTGTCATCAGTCATGATGTCTAATATAGGACAAATTTATGCAAGAATCCACTTCAACTGTTTGTGCTCATTTTATGCATCTTTTGAAATTCCTTTTTATAGTGGCTTCTCAGTGTAAGTGAGTCACGACTGCTTATCAGAATTTATGCTGTTATCAGAGTATTTCTCCAGTAATCATAGAGTGTGAAAAGTCACCAAGAAAAAAGTTTTGCTTTTCTAATGCATATTACTTAATACCGGTAATGCACTTAGGTCTTCCCTTCCACATTTTTACTCTAGATCTCAAAGGAGTACCTGACTTTTATTCTTTTCTTTTCTTTTTTTTTTCTTTTGATAAGTGAGGCTTATCAGCACTTAGTTCATTCTTAAGATTTACTGACATCAAAATTTGACAGATAAGAAACAAGAATCTAGTTTGTGACTTAGTAATAAGATACACAAAGTAAACTTGACTAAGCTCAATATCAGAATCTGCTTGTGTTAATGAGTTTCCACATAAACAACTAATTCAAACATGGGATTTCTAGTATGTTAAAGACTATTAGGTCAACATCTAGCACAGTTATCCTCATTGGATTGAATAGTCACAGAACATTTAAAACACTTATCAGAGTTTATAAATCCCATCAGATAATAATCAACATTTAATAAATTTTCAAATTAAGCACATATTACATATAGATAATACAATTTGTAAACACTGATCATAAAGTCTGATGCATGAGAACAAAACTAGGCAGATTTAGAGAAAGAACTTGAAACTATTCCAAGTTCATTTACCAATTTTATATAAGTAGCTTCACATAATGGTTTTGTGAAGATATCTGCTAGCTATTGATCTGTTGGAACAAAATGCAATTCCACTGTACCTTCATCCACATGTTCCCTTATGAAATGGCACCTAATGCTGATGTGC
The DNA here is from genome assembly GCF_009905375.1 of Apium graveolens. Classification (NCBI taxonomy): domain Eukaryota; kingdom Viridiplantae; phylum Streptophyta; class Magnoliopsida; order Apiales; family Apiaceae; genus Apium; species Apium graveolens. The sequence goes on along the minus strand of NC_133648.1, from coordinate 136,526,239 downwards.
TTGGTCATTGAGTGTTGAACTAGATTACCTATCATAGCAATAGCACTTTTATTATCACAGTAAATAGGGATTTTAGGAAATTCTAACCCATAATCCAGTAACTGATTCTTCATCCAAAGAATCTGTGCACAATAGCTTCCTGCAACAATATATTCTACTTCTACAGTTGATGTGGAAATTTACTTTTATTTCTTGCTAAACCAAGAAACCAATCTGCCTCCAAGAAATTAGCAGCTTCCACTAGTGCTTTTCCTGTCTGTTTTGTATTCTGCAAAATCTGCATCTGAGTAACCAATTAGCTTAAAATCTGATTGCCTAGGATACCACAATCCTAGATCAGCTGTACCCTTAAAGTACTTGAAAATTGTTTTCACAGCTAATAAGTAAGGTTCTCTTGGATCAGCCAGAAATCTTGCACAAAGACAGGTAGCATATATGATATCAGGTCTACTTGCAGTTAGATAGAGTAAGGAGCCAATCATACCTCTGTAGTTAGTAATATCTACTGATTTACCAGTATCCTTATCTAACTTGGTTACAGTGGCCATGGGAGTGGATGCATTTGAACAATCTTGCATTCTAAATTTCTTCAGTAAATTTCTGATATACTTGGATTGACAGATAAAAGTGCCTTCTTCAGTTTGCTTGACTTGAAGGCCCAGAAAATAGCTGAGTTCTCCCATCATACTCATTTGATATCTTGACTGCATTAGCTTTGCAAATTTCTCACACAGTTTGGAATTAGTAGAACCAAATATGATATCATCAACATATATCTGTACCAAAAGTAAGTTCTTTCCATGGTTGAGGTAGAATAAAGTCTTGTCAATTGTGCCTCTGTGAAATCCACTTTCCAGAAGGAATTGAGCTAAAGTCTCATACCATGCTCTTGGAGCTTTCTTAAGACCATAAAGTGCTTTGTCAAGCCTGTAGACATGATTGGGAAATTTAGGATCTACAAAGCCTGGAGGTTGTTTAACATATACCTCCTCTTCCAATTTTCCATTGAGAAAAGTACTTTTCACATCCATTTGAAAGACTTTAAACTTCTTGTGAGCAGCATAAGCCAAAAAGATCCCTATGGCTTCTAATCTAGCAACTAGTGCAAATGTTTCATCATAATCAATACCCTCCTGTTGAGAGTAGCCTTTAGCAACCAGTCTTGCTTTATTCCTTAAAATTATGCCATCACTGTCAGTTTTGTTTCTGAACACCCATTTTGTACCAACAACTGATCTGTTCTTTGGTCTTGGCACTAGGGTCCAGACTTTATTTCTTTCAAATTCATTTAACTCTTTCTGTATTTCTTGCACCCAATCAGCATCTTGAAGAGCTTCTTCCACTTTCTTTGGTTCAGTCTGAGATAGAAAGGAATGATAGAGACATTCATTTGAAGTTGCAGTTCTAGTTCTAATACCTGCTTCAGGATCTCCAATGATTAAATCAGGTGTGTGTGCTTTAGTCCACTTCCTTGCAGATAGAACTTGATCTCTAGAACTGGATCCTCTCCTATGATCCATGTTATCTCCATCAGCATCTTCTGATGCTCCCCCTGTAGTTATGCTCTCCGAGACTTCAGAATTTGAATTTTATTTTTCAGGAGGTGAAGAATCAGAGCTTCCAGAATTATCAGAATTTGGCTCATCAGAACTAGATGAATCAGAACTTGAAGAGCCAGTGACAGGTTCTGATGCTTCTCGAGAGTCTTGAGATGTGGTAGGTTCTTCAGCTTGCCCCCCTGGACAGGTGCATTTTCCTTTGGAGTTGTTACCACAGTTTCAACGACATCAGGACTTAATCCATCAGAACTTATAGGATCAGGATTTAAGTCATCAAAATTTCCAGAATCAGAATTTAAATCTTCATTCTCAAACCTCAGTTGATCATGATCATCGAAATCTTTAAGTCCAGTAAACTTCTTATCATCAAAAGAGACATTGATAGATTCCATGACAACTCTTGTTCTTAAATTGTAGACTTTGAAGGCTTTTGTGGAAAGTGGATATCCAATAAAAATTCCTTCATCAGCTTTTAGATCAAATTTTGACAGCTGTTCAGGATGAGTCTTAAAAACAAAACACTTGCAACCAAATACATGAAAGTATTTCAGATTTGGCTTCATCAAGCATTGTTCGTGTAGCTTCAATGAGAGTCATGTTCTTTCTTTCTACAACTCCATTTTGCTATAGAGTTCTAGGTGCAGAAAATTCCTGTTTGATTCCATGATCTTTGCAGAACTCTTCCATGATTGAATTCTTGAACTCAGTTCCATTATCACTCCTTATTATTTTAACAGAATCTTTGATCAATTTATCCAGCTGTTTGACATGATCAGTTAGAGTAGATGTTGTTTCAGTCTTCTTGTGCAAGAAATACACCCAAGTGTATCTTGTGAACTCATCCACTATAACCATAGAATATTTCTTCTTTGCAATAGACATGACATTGATTGGACCAAATAGATCAACATGCAGTAGGTGATAAGGCTCAAGAATTGATGACTCAATTTTGCTCTTGAAAGAAGATTTTCTTTGTTTTGCCTTCTGACATGAATCACAAAGGCCATCAGGAGCAAATACTGTTTTTGGCAGTCCTCTCACAAGATCTTTCTTTACAAGTTCATTTATATTGTTGAAATTTAAATGAGAGAGTTTCTTGTGCCAATTCCAGCTTTCTTCAATTGATGCTCTACTCAACAGACAGATTGCAGAACCATCAGTATTTGTTGAAAGTCTGGCTTCATAAATGTTACCTTGCTTGTATCCTTTCAGAACCACTTTGCGTATAGAATTACTTATAACTTTACAGTGTTCTTCAAAGAAATCCACATGATAACCTCTGTCACAGATTTGACTTATACTCAACAAATTGTGTTTAAGTCCTGAGACAAGAGCTACTGATTCAATGATGACATTCCCAAGATTGATCTTGCCATATCCCAGAGTTTTTCCAATGTTGCCATCTCCATAAGAATCTCCTGGGCCAGCTTTCTCTACAAAATCTGATAGTAGGGATTTATTTCCAGTCATATGTCCTAAACATACACTGTCCAGAACTAGGATGTTCTTCCTGTTGCCCTGCAATCACAAAGACCACTAATGGTTAGTTTTAGGGACCCAGACTTGCTTGAATCCTTTGACCTTTTTAATTTTATTAACATTTGCAGCGGATTTAACATCAGAGTTTATGCTAACATTTTTCTTATCAGTATTAACAGTATCAGACTTTGCATCATACTTTACACTAGAAGGAATTAAAGCAACTTTCTTCAAAGAAGGTTTTATCTGATAATAATCATAGTACAAACTATAATATTCCTTACAAGTATAAATGGAATGCCATATACTACCACAATGAAAACAAGGATTTTATGGCTTAAACCTAACAGAGTGACTCTTAACTCCTGACTTAGAAGGTAAGGAGTTTATATTCTTATTCTTCCTGCAAAAAGAAGCCAAGTGGTTAGAGTTTCCACAGTTTAGCATTTCTTTCTAGGAGCATTAGGAACAGGCATATAATTGTTGCTTTTATTCACACCTTCCTTTCCATTCCTATTTTTCCTAGCTATCTTTACCTTGTTTACATTGGTAATCTCTTTCAGCTTATGTTTAAGCTGCTTCTTAGTCATTAAGCCTATGTTAACTTCAGTTGGTTTATCCTGTTCTAATTTGTCAGAAGTTGACTCTGCTATCACTTCTGTCTTAATATCTTTCATCTTTTCAGAATCAGAATATACTGTTTTAGCTACAAATTTAACAGGATTTACCTTTGGCTTAGTAGTCTGTTTAACAATAATTGGCTTAACTTGTTCAGTTCCTTTTTCACTTTTCTCATCTCCATAACCTAAGCCCTCTTTCCAGTTCCCACTACTTAGTATATCCTGAGTTGTTCTGCCAGAGTTAGTCCAAGTCCTGATAATCTCTCTCTCCTTTTCTAACTCAGTTTTTAGAGATTTATTCATTTTTAGCACTTCATCTCTAACATAGAAAGCATCATCTCTATCCTTCTGAGTCTGATGGAACATAACTAACTCTTTTTCTAAATAATCATTCCTCTTTTTAAAAGCAAGATTTTCAAAAGTTAATCTTTCACATGTTAAAGTTTGATCTCTATAGCTAATAAAATGGTTTTAAGATATAATCTCAACTCAGTAATATCATCAGTATAAAAGACATAAGTTGTTTGAGTTACCTTTAACTCAGCAGCATCAGAACTGCTATCAGCATTTGCCATCAAGGCATAGTTCTCCTCATCTTCAGAATCTGAAGTGTCTGTCCAGCTATTCTTCTTTGTGACAAGAGCCTTGCCTTTGTCACTCTTTCCTTTCTTGCAGTCAGGAGATATGTGGCCTTTCTCACCACAGTTGTAGCATTTAACATTTGAGTAATCTCCTCTGTCAGACTTTCCTCCCTTGCCTTCAGATTTTCTGAAGCCCTTCTTATCAGAAATTCTACCTTTCCTGGAAAACTTCTTTCCCCTTCTAAATTTCCTGTAGGCTATCTTTGCGATACCCTTCACCATAAGAGCACACAGCTTCATCATCTCTTCATCAGCATCTACTTCAGGTAGACTTTCAGTTTCTGAATCATCATCATTAGAACTTGATGATTCTGAATCAGACTTTATGATGAGAGCCTTTCCTTTTCCTTTCTTTGAGACAGCCACTTTGGGAGATTCCTCCTCAGCATAAAGAGCAACTGTCCCTGACTTTCTCCCATGTCTCTTGCTTATTTGATCCATCTCAAGTTCATAAGTCTTGAGCATTCCATAAATTTCATCAAGAGTAGTTTCATCAAGAGCATAGTTGTCTCTTATAATAGTAACTTTCAAATCCCAACTTTCAGGAAGAGCTAAAAGGAATTTTAGATTTGAATCTTCAATGTCATATTTCTTGTCCACCAGTGACAGATAATTCAAAAGTTTGACAAACCTGTCATATAAGTCAGTTAATGACTCATCACTTTTTGAGTCAAAGTGCTCATACTCTTGAGTGAGTATAGTCCTCCTGTTTTTCTTGATTACATCAGTTCCCTGACACCTTGTCTCCAAAGCCTCCCATATCTCCTTTGCAGTCTTGCATTGAATTACCCTATTTGACATGACATTATCAATGGCACTATGCAGCAAATGCCTTACCTTTGCATCATTGGAAATGGATGAGGTATCTTCAGTTGTGTATTCACCTTTCTCCTTTGGTATGGTCTTTGCTGGCTGATCTGTAATTATAATAGAGAGCTTGGTTGGCTTATGCGGTCCTTCATAAATTCTGTCAAGGTATTCTGGATCTGTAGCTTCCAGAAACATAGCCATCTTCACTTTCCATATGGGATACTCAGAAGGTCTTAGCATGGGAACCCTGATAGTCTCATATCGACTACGGGTTTGAGTCTTTGGAGTTTCTTCAGTTTTGGCGGGCTTGGTTGGATTTTCTTCTTTTTCAGACATGATTGTTTCAGATCTTTACTGTATGTGTGTTAACAGATAGGCTCTGATACCACTTGTTAGGTCATACAACATTGTAGAAGGGGGTTGAATACAGTGTAGAATACAATCAAATCGATTTAAAGCACAAGTAACAGAAAATAGATGTATTCGATATAATAAACTCTGTTACAATGGAACTGTTCTCTCTCAGTGATGAACAAATATCACGAGAGCTGCTAGGTTACAATGTATGATCTTCTCGATGATCGTAACTCTTATAGAGTAAACCTATGCCTGTGTTAATATAGACACACAGTTACAAGATAACTTCTAATTGATATGGAATATAATTCTGTCTCCTAAAATATATCAATCAGATATCTTATATAATTCTTCTAGTCCTCTAACTCTTTCCATGCATATCTTCTTTTTATATTAGTCTCGATCTTTTTTCCTGTAAATCAGATTCCTTCCTTAATTGTTAGTCCTCTAGTACTTAAGTTATGATATCCATCTTCTGATATTATCTTCTGATAATCTAAGTCCTGATATCCTTAAGTCCTGACTTCCAGTAAGTCCTGATTCCAGTAAGAACTGATATTTCCTGTTAGTTGAGATCTGAAAACTAAACATGAAACATATTAGACATGACATCTCAAATATATCCAACAAAGCTCAAGTTCAAGAAGAACTTTGGAGCAGCTAAGCCAAATAGAAACATGGTGGATAAATCAAAATTCAAATATTTCAAATGTGGCTTAGCAGGGCACTGTGCCAGTAAGTGTAGAAAGTCAGATTCTAGCAAAAAGAAGTTTGAGCCTGTGGATTATAAACAAAAATACTTTGAGTTGCTCAAACAAAAGAAAAGGGCTTTCATTACACAAGAAAATGACTGGGCAGCAGATGGTCTGGATGAGGATGAGGATGTCAGCTATGTCAATCTAGCCCTAATGGCCAAGTCTGATGAAACAGAGACAAGTTCTTCAAGTAATCAGGTAATCACCACTAACCTTGCACATTTATCTAAAGCTGAGTGTAATGATGCAATAAATGACATGTCTAGAGAATTATAACATTTGCATGTTACACTTAAGTCTCTTACTAAAGAAAATGCTAAAATCAAAGAAAACAATTTGTTTTTAAGTGAGAGGAATAATGTGCTAGAGTCTCAGTTCATTGAATTTGAAAAATTGAGAAGTCAGTGTAAAATTGCTAAGGATGAATTAACTGTGTCCTTGAAGAAAGAAGAGATCTTAAAGAAGCATTTTGAACGAGAACATGAGGTGATTAAGGCATGGAAAACATCTAGAGATGTTTATTCTCAAATCACCAAAGTTCAAGGTATTGAGTTCTTTTGTGATGCAGCCTGGAAGAAGAATAAGGAGAAGCTGGAATCCAATTTGGTTGAAGGATTGCTAACAGATGTAGACTCGACGGATGATGAGGGTCATCCGTCGGATAACAAAAAGGGTTATCTGTCGAGTGATATAAATCCTCATCCGTTGAGTGTGAGCAAACCTGTGAGTAAAGCCAAACTTGCCAAGTTAAATGAGAAATATGGATCAGTTTCCAAGAATTTTGTTCCAGGAGAATCCAGTCAAGTGAAGAAGGAGAAAAAGGCTAATGTTGGTCATATGACTGTCAAGCAATTGAGTGAAAGACTGGAAAAGATTGAGGTTGAAATAGAGGCTAAAAAGAAAAATTATTGAAATGGTAAAGTAGGAATTAACAAGCATAAAAACTACACACATGATAAATATGCTCCTAGAATAATCTGTGTCAACTGTGGTAGTGTAAATCATTTGTCTGTTAATTGAAAAACTGCCATGCCTACTTCCATATTTGTGCCACCTCATTTTCCCAACATAAATGCCATGCCTTCTATGCCTATGAATGCTATGTCTACATAGAATATAAATGCACAGTTTGCTAATATGCCATTTGCACCTAATCCTTATTATGCTGCATTTAATATGCCACAAATGCCATTTAGCATGCCTTACTGGAATAACATGTTTACTAATAGCATGCCATATCATGTTAATCAAAATATGCATGATAATTCTGCTGTAATGAATGGTTTCAAAGGTCCAACTCAAATGACTAAGGATAAATCTGATATCCCCAAGTCAAATGAGATCAAACCTAAGAAACAGAAAAAGAAAGCTAACAAGGCAGGACCCAAGGAAACTTGGGTACCAAAATCAACTTGATTTCATTTTGATGTGTGCAGGGAAACAGAAAGAATCTATGGTACTTGGATAGTGGCGGTTCAAGACACATGACTGGTGATTCCACCCTGCTCATAGAGTTCAAGGAGAGAGCTGGCCCAAGTATTACTTTTGGAGATGAAAGCAAGGGTTATACTGTGGGATATGGCTTGATTTCAAAAGACAATGTCAGCATTGAGGAGGTTGCCTTAGTGGATGGTGTCAAGCACAATTTGTTGAGTATCATCCAGCTATGTGACAAAGGCAATTCAGTAAACTTCAATTCAGAAGCCTGTGTTGTGACTAACAAGAGGAACAACAAGGTGCTTCTCACTAGTGTGAGAAAATGAAATGTGTACTTAGCTGACTTCAACTCATCAAATGCAGAATATGTTACTTGTCTTCTCAGCAAAGCAAGTCAGGATGAAAGTTGGTTATAGCACAAGAAGCTATCTCATTTAAACTTCAAGACCATGAATGAACTTGTAAAGAAAGAACTGGTTAGAGGTATTCCTCAAGTGGAGTTTTCTAAGGATGGATTGTGTGATGTCTGCCAAAAAGGAAAGCAGATCAAAGCATCATTCAGAAAGAAGCTTAATTCAACAATTGAAGAACCTTTGCAACTGCTACACATGGATTTGTTTGGACCAGTCAATGTGTTGTCCATCTCAAGGAAATTTTTTTGCTTAGTAATTGTAGATGATTTCTCAAAGTTCTCTTGGACATATTTCCTACAGTCTAAAGACGAGGCTAGTGAAATCATCATCAATCACATAAGGCAAGTCAATAATCATCCTGATTTCAAAGTTAGAAGAATCAGGAGTGACAATAGAACTGAGTTCAAGAATTCACTCATGAGAGCATTTTGTGAAAAAATGGGATTTTGCATGAGTTTTCAGCAGCAAGAACTCCACAAAAAAATGGAGTAGTAGAAAGGAAGAACATATCACTTATTGAAGCTGCAAGGACAATTCTTGAAGAGTCTAAGTTACCAACATATTTCGGGGCTGAAGCTGTAAATACTGCATGCTACACTCAGAATATTTCTCTGGTTAATCAAGCAAAATGCATGACTCCCTATCAATTGTTCAAGAATAAGAAGCCAACTCTAAATTTTCTTCATGTCTTTGGTTGCAAATGTTATATCTTGCGAAATCAAACTGATCAGAATGGGAAGTTTGATGCTAAAGCAGATGAAGGAATTTTTGTTGGATATATTGTTGGTAAAGCATATAGAGTCTACAATCTAAGAACCAACATTGTTGTGGAATCAATACATGTTGTGTTTGATCATAAAAAGATTGAAGGACTACAAGATGGAGATTACCATGAGAGCCTCAAATTTGACAATGTGGAGATGGTTAGTGATGACAGTGATGATGAAAGTGATCAAGAAATAGTATCAAAGGATAATGCAGAAAAATCCACTACCAATGAAGCACAAAATGCAACATCTGTCGAGTTGCATAATGCTTCATCCGTCGGGAGACAATCTGCTTTATCCGTCGGGAGACAACCAGCTTCATCCGTCGGTACTCAAAATTCACCATCCGTCGGGTCATCAAAAGAAGCTGGAGGTCAGAATAGATCACTTACAGAAAGTTCCCCTTTCTCAAATCAAAGATCCATTAACTCAGGGGGAGTTTCTAATAATCTAAACTCAATCACACATCAAGACAACAATGAGGCCTCTTCATCTAGAGCTAATCTACCTCAACAAAGGAAATGGACAAAGGATCATCCCTTTGAGCTCATCATTGGTGATGTATCTTCTAGAGTTCAAACAAGGAGAGCAACTCAAGAAGAATGTCTATACAACAGCTTTCTTTCTAAAGAAGAACCAAAGAAGGTAGAAGAAGCTTTGTTGGATCCTGATTGGATTTTAGCTATGCAGGAGGAGCTAAACCAATTTGAGAGGAATAAGGTATGGAAGCTGGTACCCAAGCCTAAAGGAAAGAATCCAATAGACACCAAATGGGTATTCAGAAACAAGATGAATGAAAATGGCATAGTAGTCAAGAATAAAGCTATATTGTCAACAAGAAGGAATAGATTTTGATGAAACATTTGCTCCTGTTGCAAGACTTGAAGCCATCAGAATTTTCTTAGCCTATTCAGCCCATGCCAATTTCAAGGTCTATCAAATGGATGTCAAAAGTGCCTTTCTGAATGGAGATTTGGAGGAGGAAGTCTATATCAGTCAACCTCCTGGTTTTGAAGATCCAAATTTTCCAGAATATGTTTACTATCTTTTGAATGCACTTTATAGACTTAAGCAAGCACCTAGAGCCTGGTATGACACTTTGTCAAAGTTTTTTTAGAGAATCACTTCACCAGAGGTACTGTAGACAAAACTCTTTTCTTTAGAAATGTCAATGGCTCTAGTATACTTGTTCAAATTTATGTAGATGACATTATTTTTGGCTCTACAAATGAATAACTTTGCAAAAAGTTTGCCAAATTGATGCAAAGTAAGTATGAAATGAGTATGATGGGAGAACTAACTTACTTTCTTGGTTTGCAAGTTAAGCAAGTTAGTAATGGAATATTCATTAGTCAAACTAAATATATTTATGATCTTTTAAAGAAGTTTGATCTAATGGATTGCATATCTGCAAAAACTCCCATGGCCACTGCAACTAAGCTTGAATTAAACACTACTGAAAAGTCTGTGGATATTTCAAGTTATACGGGTATGGTTGTCTCACTTCTCTACTTAACAGCTAGTAGGCCAGATATAATGTTTTCTACATGTTTGCGTGCTAGATTTCAGGCTGATCCTAGAGAATCTCACTTAGTAGCTATTAAGAGAATTTTTAGATATCTCAAGGGAACACCAAAACTTGGCATTTGGTACCCTAGAGATACTGGTTTTGATCTAACTGGTTATCCAAATGCAGATTATACAGGTTATAGAATTGATAGAAAAAGTACAACATAAATCTGTCAATTTCTAGGAAACAAGCTTGTGTCCTCGTTCTGTAAAAAGCAAAATTCAGTTTCTACTTCTACAGCTGAAGCTGAATATATTGTTGCTGGCAGTTGTTGTGCACAAATTTTATGGATGAAAAACCAATTGCTAGACTATGGTTTGCAAGTTGAAAGGATTCCCATTTTCTGTGATAACACAAGTGCAATTGCCATCACTGAAAATCCAGTACAACATTCAAGGACAAAGCACATAGACATCAAGTACCACTTCATAAGGGAACATGTAATGAATGGTACTGTGGAACTACATTTTGTTCCAAGTTAAAAGCAGCTTGCAGATATATTTACCAAGCCACTGGATGAATCCACCTTTTCAAGGTTGGTAAGTGAGTTAGGTATGCTAAATTATTCTTAAATCTTTTCAGATAATTTACAAGTTGTATTGCAGCCAGAAATTTAATTGGGTTTTCAGACTTGGATGAAATTTTGGCTAAGTCAAAATTTACATCTCGACGGATGATCATTATCCATCGAGTTTGATCATCCGTCGGTATACATTTTGTTAATAAAATCAATTATTTTTCTGGAATATTTTATGACTCGACGGATAACTGATTTATCCTCATCCGTCGAATTATCTTCTTTTTAGCCGTTGATTCCCTGAACATTATCTATCGAGTATACTTACAGTTTATAAGTATAACACGACGGATAATTGAAGGAATTTTTACAGTTTATTTTTAAATGGCTATTTTGGGCAATTCTTATTGGTTACTTTATTTTACTTTATTATTTTTGACAGTTATTTTTGAGATAGTATAAAAGCTTAATTCATTTTCATTAATTTTCTTTTATCATTCTCAAATCATCTACTCTAATTTCTTTCTTTCTCAAAAGCACTTACTCTCTTTCTGCAAGTTTTTACTCTTTAACAATGGCACCTGTCGTCAAGATAATGTCTCAAACTGGATATATTTATGAGAAGAACAACTTCACTGCTCTTGTGAACATAGGGATTCAACAGTCTGGTGACTACCACAAGATGATGGATTTTGTGAAGAACTGTAAACTTAACTATGCCATGCTGGAATCACCCACCATCTACTGTGAGGTTGTTGAAGAGATGTGGACAACTGCTACATACAACTCAGCTGATAAGACTATCACTTTCACTATTAAAGGTAAGGAATTATGTGTTAATAGTGACATTATTAAAGCATGTTTCAAAATTCCTGATAATACTGTAACTTCACCACACACAGACACTGACATTGTTAATATGCTTAACTCCATGGGCTATGCACTCTCTACTTCTAAGTTAAGTGAAATTATGAGGTTGGGTCTTAGGAAGGAATGGAGTTATCTATATGATGTAGTTATTAAGGTATTCTCTAGTAAAATCAGTAATTTTGATTCTATCAATATCTCTATGCTTAACATACTTTACATGCTTGTTACTGATAATTTTTTCAACTTTAGTGATCTTATCATAATTGAGTTGGGGTTTAAGTTAGGGGAGTTAAATAAGAGGGGTAAAAATGTTATTATGCTAGATTTTTAATGATGATTGTTAACCACCTCTCTGAGGATATTATGCTTGAGAACCCAACCAACAAATTAGATTGTTGGGTTCAAGAGAGAAGGATTATTGCAGATTTGAACAGGGCAAACCATCACAAAGAGGTGCCACTCTTCTATTTTCCTGTTATGGAGGCACCTCAAGTAAGTGAGGTATGTTCAGCTGTCCCTACTCTTCCAGCCTCACAAATTTCTTTGCCTTATAGTGTAGCTCTGGCAACTTTGTCAATGACCCAACAGTTACCTACCCAAGCTACCAAACCATCAAAAATTTCTAAATCCAAGTCAAAGAAAGCCCCCTCTGGTATCTCTCAAAAGATGCCAATTACAAAATCCACTAAACCAAAAGAGGGGAGTGTGAAGGTGGGTAAGAAAGGTGAGGGACAGGGTGAACATCAAAGAAACCCTAAGGATAAGGTTGGAGAGGTGAGTGTTTCCCAGCCTAGCCACACTGTAGTTTCCCAACAAACTGCAGTGCTTAATAAGGACATAAGCTCATTGCTAATTGCATCCTCCCAAAAGGATGTGACTATTGAATAAAGCTCTCAGCCAAGAGCACAGGCCAAAAGGGTAAGGGACACAAGCTCACCCCAAACCTATACTAGAAAGAAGAACCCAAAAACCCTTGGGGATACACAGGGTTCACACACTGTGCAAACTGGTGCTAAAGACACAGTCACTGCACCTTCTCAAAGTCAGGTTGATGTGGCTCTAACAAATGTGGAGTCACAGCCAAAATCTTTAATTATAGAAGCACCTCAAACACCAACTTCTCCCACAAACTCTATGGATGTGGATATGATCAACACATCAATTCCTGATTCCCCTTCTTTAACTCTGTTGGGGAAGCCAAAATCTAGTGCAAGTGAGCATCATCTTTTGGATGATTTGTTAGCTCACTTGCCAATTCTTTCAGGAACTATTGAGACATCTGTGCCAAAATTCTCATCAATCTGCACAGAGTCCACAATAGTTTCCACTCCAAACTCATTCATTCCTACTCTCTCGATGGATATTGTTCATCCATCGAGTAGTGATTGTATCCCGACGGATAAGCTTAACAGCAGTTATCCATCGGATAGTCAAACTGCTAACCCGACGGATATCCCTTATCTGTCGAGTGTCTCTGCACAGCTTCAAATTTCATCAATTATCTCAAGTGCAGAAGACTTAGTGGTAGTACAATCACTCCTAGGATTAAGGGAAGAGAGTGTTATGAGTGAGAGTCTGGGTTGCTCCCAGGAAAAAGGAGAGGAAAAGAGTGAAAATATGCAATCCAGTTCTTCAGGATTGGCAAAATAGAGTGTGAGGAGTCCCACCTTAGATGGTGAAGGTGAGGGTGTGAGGGTGGTGAGCCAAGGTGAGATCTTGATGCAACAAAAGAGAGATAATGAGAGAAATGCAAGTACAGGAGATATAAGGGTGGATGTCATTGCAAGTGAGTTAATGAATGTCTAGGATGCAGATAGGGAGGGACTATCTCAGCAACCTCAAGCTATTATAGATTCTACCTCCATTGATGCTGAGACATTTACCCACCCTGTTCCAGCATATCAACTTCTAGCTGAACATGGCAATGACAATGCAGAAAGGATGCTCAACTTGGTGCACACCACACAGTCAATGCTAAGAGCTAAGGATGCCATCACAGCTTTTCCCTCTACAGCTTGTGATGTTGATTATGAGACTGGTGGTTCAGAAGATTTCTTTGAAGGTGATGATGCAGAAAGTGGAGAAGAGCTATTGAACTTAGGGGGACAAGCTGGCCCTAGTTCAAGGTCAAGCATGCCATCATGGGCTTTCTCCAAGAAATGTGATGAATATCACTTCAAATCTAATCTCATCCAGCTAATCAGTCAAACACAGTTTGCACTTCAATCATCCACAAATGCTAGCACCAAGAAGCTTCTGCAAGCACATCTTGCTTCTCTCCAACTACATCAAATTCAAGGCTATCAACAAACTCTCAATGTCTCCACTCTCAAACAGGAAATTGGTGAACTCAAGAAAGACTTTTCGGAGAGATTGGAAGCTAGACTTCCAGGGACAACAATTACAGACATCAAGAGACAGCTCAAGAAAAACTCAGATCTTGCCACCAAAGTTGATGCCTTGGACAAAAGAATGTTTGCTGTGAAAGCATCTCTTACAGTAATTCATCTACACCAAGCTCAACAAACAGACTTGCTTCGAAAACTGGTGGTTGCACAAATCTCCTCCTCTACTCAGCTTGATGATAACAAAAAGGAAGATAAAGAGAGTTCTAGGAGTGAGGGGGAGAAAAAAGTGCTCAACATTCAAGTTAGCAAAGTAATTGTGCCTACAATTACTATCTCAAAGCCACCAGCCAAAGATAACATTGATCTGATAAATGAAGCAGGAGCCAATATAAGAGCAGCTGAAAAGAAGCAGTTGAATCCAATCAACTGGGAGAAAATTGATGAGGATATTCAAAAGAAGTTTGGGCTAGCAAAGAAGCCAGAAAAGTCAGCCATTCATCAGTCTCAAGTCGGGAAAATCTCTGTGAATGAAATGAGCATGAACTATCTGGAAAGAGGACAACCATCCTGCATCAAATCTCCAATGGATGAAGTACTTTTGAAGCCAAGGGTCAACTATCCAAAATCATCACTAAAGAACCCTTTGGATACAGTATATGAGACACCAAATCCTGATGAGAAGAAACTGTTGTCAAGATCCATTGCCTTCTACAAGGATCCAGCTGATTCAACTTTGAAAAGGAGAATTGCTAAAGTTTTCAGGAATGGTAAAGAAATTTGTGTAGTGGTTGGAAATCCTCAATTTGCTGAAGCAAAGAGAGAAGAAAAGGCAAGATTGAAGCAAGAAAAGAAGCAAGCTGGTCTAGATGCTAAAAAGGTTAAACAAAAGAAAGAGCAAGCTGCTATCTTTGCCAAGCTACAAGCTGTGAAACCAACACAACAAATTCCTGCTCAGCTATCTGAAATCACTGAATCTCAAGATCCAAAGAAGCAAGTTAAACCACAACAGAAGAAATCTCACAGATACAAGAAATTGGCCAAAAGAACCAAAAGGAACTGGAGGATCAGATTCCTAAGGTATCCATTCCAACTACAGCTCGAGCATCAAAACCCTAAGTGGTATTTGAAGACATTAAGGTGGTGGATCCTTATAGGTACATTCATGGTAAATCTATTGTGCCTAAGGATGAACCAATAGACTGGGAAAGTCTACCAATTCCTGACTTTAATTTGCCAATCCTTAACAAGCCAAAGAGAACAAAGTCAAGAGTAGTCAAGAAAGTGAAGCTGTCACCTCTCAAATCCAAATCTCTAACCAAAGCTCAATCCAAAGTCAACAAGGGAGATTGCATGTACTTATGTGACATCAAGGAATTCTCTGATCTAAACCTCTATCTAGATGAACTGGAAGAAGTTAGAGGGATTGATGCCTACTGGAATCTACCTGAAAGGTTAGTTTTCAAGTACAAGGGAGGAAATGAGATTTAATGGCCACTTCACAGGATCCTTCAAGAAAGCTAATCTGTGCTGATAAAGGTTTATTCATCATTCAAGAAGAACTTTGGATTCAATGTAACTACAAGAAGACTTGTTCTAAAGAAGATTGAAGAACTGAAGAGTATTAAAGCTAAAGATGCACTCCCGAAGACTCTAACTATTCCTTACACATAGAGTAGATTGCATCTAAGGCCCTACTGGCTGATGGAGTTCATGGATGACAAAGGAGTTAGAAGATTTTTCAGATTAGAAGACCAATTGGGCATCTCTAGCAATGAGACTCTTTTGGAAATGCAAGAAAAGCTAAATCTCTCAGAATCTGATGAACTGGAATTCCACAAAACATCTTAACAATACAATTTTAAAAGGAAGTAGATATTACTGAAAAGTGCTTCAACTAACAAAATGTACAAAGTTTTTGCTCACAGTCATTTTCAAGATGCTCCTTTAGCCTGAGCAGATTTATCTAGTTCCTTGAAGGTCTGGATCTCTTTACAGTTTTATCTACTTACTTCTAAAGTTGTATTTTTAGGGTGTTTTGTTATCATCAAGTTTCTCTTAATTTATGGCTACAATTCCAGTAGACATAAATTAGGGGAGATTGTCGTGGATATGTTGTGAACTTGATAATTTCATTAATAAAACACCTTAGTAGAATTTATTTAGTGAAAAATGTAGCACTCGACAGATAAGGAATATATTCCCGACGGATGACTCAATATAGTCCCGACGGATGATGATTTATTATCCATCGAGTGAGTAGCTTGTGTAATAACGAGTCTGTAGCACATTTCTGCATGCACCTTGTTTAGATTCTGTAGTAGCACTAAAGTCATGTTGACTTTAATTAGATATGCAGAATAGGTTGATTAATTGTACATAGATAATGTCTTGTAATTTTGCATAAATGAAATAAAGTCAAGTTCCAGATAGCTACCCGACGCATAAACAACAATGCCACTCGACGAATGATCAACAAGGCAACCCGACGGATGATCATGTACCCGACGGATTATCAATTCAAACATCTGTTGACAGTGACAACACAGTCACATGCATCGAGTGTATGCAAAAGGAATGTGGAAGCCTATTTAACTAGGTTTTAGAGAACAAAGAAGCATTTCCATTTCCATGCTATTATGAAGATATTCAAAGATGATGGAATAGAGTAATGAAGCGGCATAGTATTAGACTTGATAGGTTTTGTTTTATTATCTTGTCTTATTACTTTGTAATCTTGGTGATATATAAACTAAGAAGTAGTAAATAGAACAACAACAACAACAATAATAACAAGACTAAGAACATTATCTCAGAGAAACAATTGTAAGCTGCATCATTAGCATTTCTCTGTAAACTTAGTTGTTCATATTTGTAAGCAGCTGTGAGATAATCTTGCTACGTACACAGAGTTCTCTTGATATAATATATATCTCTGATGGATATATTCAAATCCACCAGAAAGTGTTTAAAGACTTGTATTTTTAATTACTTGTGGTTTGATTTTACTAACTTCTTATTCCGCACTTTGCAAATCAAACACTTATATATTATTAAGATAGACTATTTTATATTTTTGAAAAAGGTTCAAGAATTACATTCAACCCCCCTTCTGTAATTTTTATTGCATTGTTAGGGACTAACAGGAATATTAATATCCAGTTCTGCAACTCATTTATGAATACTTACAGTAATTTTCTCCCGTTTCGTAAAATCAGCATTTCTTAGAGAAAATATTTCAAAAATACTCAAACACATTTCCTATCATCCAAATATATTTTATATATTAGGAAATATATTTTAAGTATTTATACAAGTCAAAACTTTGGTCAAAAGATCCATCTCCTTTATTTCAAGACCAACGATATTTTTATTCAGAAGAAAGGCTGACAGAACAGTTTCATTTTTATATAAAATACTTCCACATGCTAGAATGACTTGAAATTTGGTATGTATCATTTAAAGGTATTTTCTAAGTATGGTAAAAATTTCATAGCATTCAGAGAATTTTTGTCCTGGCACAAAAATCGAGGCAGTCGGTCCCACAGTTGACCATGTTTGACCTAGTTACCATTGACTAAAGTTGACCAAAACTTTCAAGACATCATTTAATAATATTTAGGTAATTATCATATTTTTTATGATATTTGTTTAAGAATTTTTTGGGGTGGTCATAATTAATGGTGCTTAATCCTTTATTAAAGTAATTAAAGAATGATTAAAAGAAAAAGAAAATATATATTTAATATATATATATCAGCTGAGATTTGAATGAATACTAGCTTGTGCTTCCTTCCCACTTGCAAAGAAACACAACCTACTTGCCATGTCATCAATCCTTGTGATACGCTCCATCCACCATTCATTCCTTCTCAAATCTCCACCATTCAATCCACCCAACTTCTCCTATAAATAAACCCCCAGCCCAACCAATTTTCTTCAAGCTAAAGAGCCACAAAGTTTCTGGGATTTCTTCAAGAAGTGCTTCTCTCCATCTCTTTCAAATTCTATACACACACTTCTTCTCAAAAACCTTCTCTCTCTTCTATATACTTACATATATACAAGGTTTTTGAAACCCAAGCTTAGCTTTACCCAACCAAGATTTATCCCACCAAGTGAGCTCATCCACTACCACTTCCCGGCCTCCCGAAGGGCTGCCCAACTTCGACCAAAGTGCCAAAATCCGGCCGAACCTCCGACGAATTTTTCCGGCAAACTTTTCCGACCGTTTCTCAAAAGTGGTTAGTTTAAGCTTCTTATTTGAGTCATTTGTATTTAAGCTTTGTACTTAACTTCTCTACTTTATCTTAAGCTCTAATACAAGCTCTCTTATAAAGGAAGTTCTCGTGGAAAACTTAGATTCGAACTCAGAATTCGAATAAGTACTTGATCTTCATAAAAATCATTCCAACGAGAAGATCTAAAAAAAGAAAAGTACTTTATCTCCAAGGGGAGATTATATTTGACACAAGTACGAGTTAGCCAATTATTTCTTGCACTTTAATTGGATCTTGTTAACACTTATTCGTGCTCATAAAATAATTACGAAGTTTAAGTGTAATCCCTTCTAGCATCTTTAGTGCTCTACGGGGGATTATTACTTGTCTCATATAAACACTTCATAATTTGTCAAATCTTAAAACGGATCGTACGAGTTAGAAAATTACTTAACGCTCTTTAATTGGATCTTGTCTAACTAATAATGTACATATAAAATATTACGAAGTAAAAGTGTAATCCCTTCTAACATCTTTCGTGTTTCGGGGCATTATAGCTTGTTTCATATAAACTACTTCGTAATCATCCGTTATTTAAAGACGAATCAAATCCACAAGTTAGCCAATTATTTTCACGCTCTTTAATTGGATTTTGGCTAACATATATCGTGTATATAAACAATTACGAGACATATCGTATAAGCCCCTTCTAACATCTTTCAGTGTTCCGTGGGGTTATTATTCGATATATACAAACTACTCGTTATTATTTGTCTAAACTTCAAAAGCACGATCTTACGCCAATTACTTGCACTTCCATTATTTGGATCTTGGCTAAGAATCCTAAAACTTATACAAGTGCTTGAAGTTAAAGGTATACTTTGACCACATAAGTGTCAAAATATAAGTATACTAAAATCCTTAAGCCTACGAGCGTAAAAGATAAGTTAGAATTCCGAGATTGTAACTAATGTATTCTTCGATTTATAAATACGTAATCGAAAGAAGAAGAATACTAAAGAAGTCATAAGCTATATGTGCTTTATATAAAAGACTTCTCATATTACTCCACAACTTCATTAAATCTATAAAGGAGTAACTATTAAAATACTTGGACTACCATTTATTATCCTAAGTCAAGTATTCTTATTCAGTTTTAATATTCTTATTTGAATATTATATTATTTGTGAGCTAGTACAGTAACATACTAGTTCAAACCATATTTTCTATACTTGGTTTTTTTCGTGGATTGTCTTGTTAGTTTTGTAGTGAGGTGAAGTGACGTGAGGTGATTCTCGTTCTATGACCCAAGTCCTAGACGTATTAACGGGGAGTTAGTAGTGTTCGCACCGTGAAGAAGAGGGAAAGACCCAAGATCGGATCACTAAGATCCAAGACCGACAAAATCTAAGGAAGCCAAGTCCACACAAAGGCTCTACAACAACTTTGAAGAAATAGCGGGGAGTTATTGTCTAAGATAAGTTGTGTAGGTAATACATTTATTTTGAGGTGGTGACCCTTGTGTTACGCACCAAGACAAATACTTGTAAAGGGTGTAAAGGCTTCTCCGCCTACTAAAGGAGCGAGTTTATTATAAAGGAAAATTCCGAGTCCGGGAGAGGAGCTCGGGGACTGGAGTAGGAGTGAGCGAATCTATTAGAGGTTGCGTCATCGCGAACCAGGATAAAATCACCGTGTGGTATTTTCTTTCCTTGCACTTTATCTTCCGCACATATAAACTGCATAACCACTTGGTAAAGTTTTAAAAAGGGATAAAATATTTTTAAAATGCCACAACAATTTTTAAATTGGTAATTACGCTATTCAACCCCCCTTCTAGCTTAAAATAGCCCTCTTACGGGACCTTACATAAGTAATTATGGATTTCTCTTGACTCAAGATGGTGATGTGATGCTTACGAATAATGATGAGCCTCTCACCTACCAAGATGCTGTGAACAATCCAGACTCCGAGAGATGGCTGGAGGCCATAAATCCAAGATGGAACATGTATTAAATTAAATTATATATTGACTTTAGTTGATCCACCCGAAGGGGTAAAACCTATAAGGTGCAAGTGGGTTTTCAAGAAGAAAACTGACATGGATGGTGAAGTACAGACCTATAAGGCGCGACTAGTGACAAAAGGTTTCAAATAAATTCATGGTATAGACTATGATGAGACTTTTTCAACAGTTTCTATGGTCAATTTCATCATGATTTTGCTAGTAATAGCTGCTTACTTTGACTATTAGATTTGGCAAATGGATGTCAAAACTGCTTTCTCATGCGGGAGCCTTGAAGATGATGTATATATGATACAACCTGAGGGTTTTGTTCATCCAAAGTTTGCTAAGATGGTTTGTAAGTTACTTCTATCTATTTATAGATTGAAGCATGCCTCAAGGAGATGGAATATTTATTTTGATAAAATAGTCAAAGAGTTTGGTTTTATTCAAAATGAAGATGAACCATGTGTTTATAAGAAGGTTAATGGGAGCCATGTGACATTCCTAGTATTATATATAGATGACATATAACAAATAGGGAATGATATACCTTATCTACATACTGTTAAGACTTGGTTGAGAAATACTTTCTCTATGAAAGACTTAGAAGATGTTACCTATATATTTTGGATCAAGATCTATAGAGATAGATTGAGGAGATTAGTCGACCGAATCAGAGTATATACATTGATAAAGTATACCAACATTTTAGGATGTAGGAGAAAAAGAAAGGATATATTTCGATGTCTCATGGGATAGTGATCTCAAAGGATAATTGCCCCTAAATCATTAGATGATAAGTGTTATTTGAGAAAGTTCCATATGCTTCAGCAATTGGATCTATAATGTGTGCAATGATATGTACTTGTCCTGATATTTTGTATGCTTTGAGCATGACGAGCAAATACAAGTCTAATATAGGTGAGGGTCACTGGATAGTTGTCAAGAATATTATCGAGTACTTAAAGAATACTAAAGATTTGTTTTTGGTGTATGGAGAATATAGGGAACTTATTGTAAAGAGTTACATAGATGCTAGTTTTTGAAACTAATTTTTGGACAGACAAGGATAATTATGTACCTATATATGGTTTGTGTTTTGTCTAAATATAAGTGATGTTAGTTGGAATAATTCACAACAAGAACATTCATGATTCTATAATGGAAGCCGATTATTGATGCTTTCGCACTACACCATATATGGCTTTCTGCAACAATATGTGCATGGTGTTGCTGTATAAAAATGTCTAATAGCTAGGTAAAAACAAGCCTATTACAACACTGATTCTGCTTGTTAGCTTAGGTATGATTAAGTGTTGCAGTAGAAAAAGTATAAACATATCTTTATATTTATGAAAATATATATATATATTCATATTTACAGTAAAGAACTTTGTATTAATGTTTTTTTTAAAAATAAAATTAGTTTGAATGATAACATTTTTATATAGGTAGAGTATTTTGTAATATTTTTCAAAGCGAAAATTAAAAAAATATAAAATTTAAATTAACCTATTTTTAAAAAAGTAAAATTATTTTATTTTAAAAAATAAATATTATAAATTTATTTGAATGATAATATTTTTATAGAAATAAATTTTTTTATACTATTTTCAAATTTGATCAATAGTAATTCTTTTAGAATATTTTTTAACAAAATTAAATTATTAAATCCCGGTTTAGAAGACACGAACCCGTATATTATACGGACCAGTAAAGTACATGTGAATTGGGAAAAATTAAAGAGCAATAAAAAGCCCGTCCATACGACAACATTGTATAAGTCTGGAAGTTGTTCTCATCTCTCATCTCTCAATATCTCTCAATTGCAGCATGCTTAGTTAGGGTTTCAATTGGAAGTGTTGGAGCTTAGGGTTTTGATATATACGCTGAATTGGGGCTTTGATTTAGGCCAGGTGTTAGGTCACACAACACTGTAGAAGGGGGTTGAATACAGTGTAGAATACAATCAAATCGATTTTGAACACAAGTAACAGTAAACATATATATTCAATATTATCAACTCTGTTACAATGGAACTGTTCTCTCTCAATGATGAACAAATATCACGAGAGCTGCTAGGTTACAATGTATGATCTTCTCGATAATGATAACACATATAGTGTAAACCTATGTTTGTGTTTATATAGTACACAGTTACAAGATAACTTCTAATTGATATGGAATATAATTCTATCTCCTAAAACATATCAATCAGATATTTTATACAATTCTTTCAGTCCTCTAACTCTTTCCATGCATATCTTCTTTTGTATTAGTCTCGATCTTCTTGCCTGTAAATCAGCTTCCTTCCTTAACTGTTAGTCCTCCCGTACTTAAGTTCTGATATCCTTAAGTTCTGACTTCCAGTAAGTACTGCTGATATTTCCTGTTTGTTAAGATCTGAAAACTAAACATGAAACATATTATACATGACATCTCAAATATATCTCACAATCTCCCCCAACTTGTAAATTGTGCAAAAATATACAAGTTAATAGATTTGATGATGTCAAAAACATTTAAGTTCAAATGCAATGAGAGTTTAATAAGACTATTAACTACAACTTACAGTCCTTGTAGCTTTACCAACTTCACTGGATCAATCTGAATCCATAATGATTCTTAACAAAATCTCTTGCCAGCTTGTCTTCAGCTTTCCTCAGAACTTCAACTAACTATGCTTTGACCTGCATCAGTTCTTCATCTTTAATATCACCAATTTGATAAATGGCTGTTCTAAGAGCTTTAATTGATGTTCTTTTAAGTCCATCACCAAGTCTGATAACTCTAGGATGTGAAGAGTTTTCATTATAACATAAGCATTTTCCTTTCAGAATAACTTCCACCTTAGCAGAATTCTTCAGCATAGGAATTTCTCTTCCATCACCTTCAGTAATCATTGGTATATACTAAGAAGTCTTTGTACCAGAGATTCTAAATAGATCTCTTATAGACTTCAAAATATATTCTGACCATCTTCTTGTAATATGAGATTTTACTTCCAGGAGATAGTGAATATGTTGAAGTTCTCTGACAGACTTCTTTAGCACATCAGTATCAGCTAGTCTGTAAGTTAGTCCATCATTGAGAAATAAAATCAATTTCTCCTTTATATTATCCTTATCATGAGCATCTATCACAATTTGAGCAGACAACACTTTGTCAAGGTGCTTTGTTTGATTTGTTCATATGGTTTGTGTGACGGCCTCAACCTCGGGGTCAGGAGTTGACGTCACTAAACATAATTACTCAAAAATATAAACAACAAAATTATTATTAGAATATATTAACTTGACCCCAAACCAAGATCCGATCCAGGTTCAAGTATAATTCAGATTCTTATTATAACAAACTCTTTATTCACAATCTACGACACACTAACTTTATTCAGCAACTCCTCAGACCTCATGGCCTGATACAAACTACCTCAAAGGAGCCGGATCCAGAAGGGGCGGGAACATGGGTCGGTCTGGCTGATCTTCTAGCCATCTGCGAAATGTACATAACAGTTTGCAAGGGTGAGCATAATCGCTCAGCAGTACCAAATATGAATAACAGATTAAAACAGTAATGTAACAATAATGGGAATAGAGCTGTAATCATGATATCAATATTTCATAATGATAATCAAAGTAACTGGATATCACTAATTAGCATGCTTTGTGAAAACAACATTATAGTGTGCTGTGTAATACCAGAGTCCAATTTTAGCATCCTAACCATTTTATAAAACCGCTGTATCAATCAGTCATGCTTTCATATAATTCAAAAATCCCAATCAGATACATAGCGGATATGTGAAGATAGCTGATCAGGCTGACAACACCAGACAGCTCTAACTGCCATCCCATTTACCTGTTCTGGAACACAGAGACTAGCTAGGTCTCTGACCTGCTGGACTAATCGGTTTTATAATGCGCGCAACCGAATTAGCCTCGTACGCCACCTCAATAGGCCTACTCTGGCCCCAATGTATCCCATATCTGACCATTTTATCCAGTTTTCAAAAACACTTGTACCTATCTCATTTTCAAAATCATTTATTTAGCCAGCACACATATAAAATCCGTTTCGCAAATCATTCCATTTGAGACAGGTACCTTTCGAAGTTACTTTTCCCCAAAACAATTCGAAAACAATGATTTTATAACTACAGGGGATACGTAACTTAAAACATTTATGTTCCATCACGAGAATAAAACATTTAGCTATTCATATACACTGAACCATAAAAGAATAGTCAGGGGTACTTGCCTTGCAACGCTTTACAAACCCTAATAGCTTTCACGCTGACTTTGATCCTGGAACAACTCGACTAGGATCTACAATTACAGAATACCCTAATTAGTTATACCGACATGCTTGATATCCTCAAATCCTAATAACCCAAATCCGACAACCCGACTCGTATTAATATTATACACATAATCATGCAATTATATTTCTCGAACATAAATAGGGATATCACGTAAAACATAATTATGTATAATTACAAATATATTTTTAGAAAATTTTGGCAGCAACTTCTTTATTTATAAGACTACCCATCGATTATAGTCGACGTCAACAATTCTCAACCATCCACAATATTATTATGTACAACCCAACACCAATAAAAATTAATTATTCAAATCCAAACATATTTTACATAATTATTTTATTTTATTTATTTATAGAATTTAGGACTCAGAACATCGTCATCACCGTCCACCGTCGGCTCGCCGAGGCTCATCGCCGACGGCGGTAAAATTCGCGGGTACCCGTTACTTCGGGTTTCCATCACGCATTTCACCGATTAATCATAATTCCCGCACGAAATTATTAATATCATGAATGCTTAATCAAATAATTCCTGCATAAAAAGGAAAATAGAAATTAAAAATTTAATAATCAGCCCACTACAACAAAATTTGGCCCAACAGTCAAATCCAACTGCCAGGCCCAACAAAGAACCCAAGGCTCGAATGAACAGGCCCAATAGAGTCCAAAACAAGCAAAACATGGAAGCACAGAACACGGCCAAACCCCGGCCACCACACACGGCCAAGCCGCCACACACCACACACAACACAGAAGCACACACACACAACACAGACGCGCATACACACTTCCGGCCACCTAGCCGGAATTTACGCGGCGGCAACCAGAATTCATTGTAATAATTAAGGCAACACTGCACAAATATATACATACACACAGGTGCATATATATATACATCCAACAGAAGAAATCGAAGCTACAGTTGGGAGTTAAAACAACCGAAACTCACCGGAAAACCGAAAGAAACCGGCAAACAAAGAATCAGGAGGAAGAAGGAAGGAAGAACAGAAATAATCGAGAGAGAATCGAAGAGAAACGAAGAGAGTTACAGCCGAGGCCCGAGAGAGAGAGAGACAAATGAGAGGTAATGTTTTTAATCCCCCAAAACCAGCTGCTGACACGTATCTTCTAATTAGGATACGTGTCACTCCCTTATAACCACCACACCGAGCCGAACAGGGTCTATAACACCCCACATCTATTATTTACGCAATGGGTTCGCGAGAAAACAACTTCATAAATTTATTGAAACCACTTCAAAGTTTTATACGTATTCCGAACTTAATTAAAACGTAGGTTTTGAAATTTTAGAATAATCCTGAAATACAGTTTGTACCCGCTTTTATCAATTACACGAATCAATGCATGGGTGAAACTAACTCCGATAATTCCTAAAATAATTCTAAAATTCTCAGAATAATACGAACTTAATAAAATATAAGTTTCATAATTTTTAAAGATTTCCATAATTAAATATGGATTTTAGCATTTAACACACTCAGAAAATCATTTAAACATAAATAATTAACAAAATATTGATTTCTGAATTTTATAAAGTCCTAAAAATAATTATTGAAATTATAAAATTGGAAAACCAATTTTAAAGACAACCCAAATATTTATGGAATTAAAATTATCATAAAATCACTTTTACAAGCGAAATAAAATCATATAACTCGCAAATAAATCACATAATTCCAATTCTACATATTAACAAATCATAAATAATTAAATAACAATCAGTAATCGCTGCCAAAATCAATACACACCTTTTATTTATTTACTTAAACTTTTATTACACTTCCAAGTATAAAATAAAAATAAAAATATACGAGTCGTTATATTCCTTCTTCCTTAAAAAGATTCTGTCCCCAGAATGTGACTCATCTAAACGATTGAGGATATTTATCAAGCATGTTTGACTCTAATTCCCATGTAAACTCTTCTACTCGAGGATTTCTCCACAAAACTTTTACTATTGGAATTGATTTATTCCTAAGGACTCGTTCCTTACGGTCTAGGATCTGAACCGGTTGTTCTACATAGGACAAATCTGGTTGAAGCTCAATCGGTTCATATTCTATAATTTGATTCGAATTAGGGACATAAGGCTTCAACATAGATACATGGAACACATTATGAATGTGCTGCCACTGTGGTGGTAACGCTATCTCATAAGCGACATTTCCCACTCTCTTCAAAACCTCAAAGGGTCCTATAAATCTAGGGCTAAGTTTACCATTCTAACCAAATCATACTAACCCTTTCCAAGGCGATACTTTTAGTAACACCAAAGCTCATATCTCAAAGTCCATGTCTTTCCTATGCAAATCTGCGTATTTTCTTTGTCTATCTTGAGTTACTTCCAATCTTTTCCGAATCAACACTATAGCATCTCTAGTCTGCTGAACCAATTCAGGGCCTAACACTTTCTTTTCTCCTACCTCATCCCAGTACAATGGTGACCTACACTTTCGTCCATACAAAGCTTCATAAGGTGGCATCCCTATACTGGCATGGTAGCTGTTATTATACGAGAACTCAATCAAAGGTAGGTGCTCATCCCAATTACCCTTAAAATCTAAAACACAGACTCTCAACATATCCTCTATGGTCTGAATCGTTCTCTCAATTTGGCCATCCGTCTGAGGATGATAAGCGGTGCTCATATTCAATTTCATTCCTAGACACTCTTGGAATTTAGTCCAGAACCTGGAATTAAATCTCGGGTCTCGATCCGACACTATAGAAACAGGAACTCCATGTTTGGTAACTATCTCATCCAAGTATAACTTAACTAACTTTTCCAATGAATACCTTTCATTAATCGGAAGAAAATGCGCCGACTTAGTCAATCTATCAATGATTACCCAAATAGCATCATGATTCACTCTCATCTTTGGCAATCCCACTACAAAATCCATAGCAATATCTTCCCATTTCCATTTGGGAATCTCCAAAGGTTGTAACAATCCACTTGGTCGTTGATGCTCTGCTTTCATCGTATGACACACGTGACATTTACTTACCCAATTGGCAATATCTTTCTTCATTCCTGGCCACTAAAAATTTCTCTTCAAATCCTGGTACATCTTGGTACTACCAGGGTGGATAGAAAACCTAGAGTTATGTGCTTCTTGCAATACCTCGTTCTTCAACTCTGTTACATTAGGAATCCAAACTCTGGACGAAAATCTATACAAACCTTGACTATCTTTTTGAGTACACAGCTCTTCTCCTGTCAAAGTATCCAACTCTTGTTCCATAACTCCTTCTTGACACCTTTTGATCTTTTCCATCAATGCTGGCTGGAAAGTAACTTCATATAGCTGCTCCTGACTTTCATTAGGTACTCGAACTTCAATTTTCATTCTTTCTAAGTCTTGTGCCAACTCTTCCGCAATCTTAATCATATTCAGCCTTTTCTTTCTACTCAAGGCATCAGCCACTACATTGGCTTTACCTGGGTGATAATTAATTGAACAATCATAGTCCTTAATCAACTCCAACCACCTTCTCTGTCTCATGTTCAGATCTTTCTGCGTGAATATGTACTTCAGGCTCTTATGATCGGTGTAAATATCACATTTCTCGCCATACAAGTAGTGACGCCATAACTTTAAAGCAAATACTATAGCCGCCAATTCAAGGTCATGAACTGGATATTTTTGTTCGTGAGGCTTTAATTGTCTGGAGGCATACGCAATCACTTTGTCATGCTGCATTAACACACATCCCAATCCTTTCAGAGAAGTATCACTATAAATTACAAAGTTTCCCGTATCATCTGGCAATGCTAACACTGGAGCCGTCACTAATTTTCGCTTTAACTCCTGGAAACTCTCTTCCCACTTTTCCGTCCAAACAAACTTCTCATTCTTCCTGGTCAACTTAGTTAGTGGGGATGTAATCTTTGAGAAATCTTTCACAAACCTTCGATAATATCCTGCTAATCCAAGAAAACTTCTTATTTCTGTGGGTGTCTTCGGTTGCTCCCATTTTGATACGGCTTCAATCTTTACCGGGTCTACTTTGATACCTTCCTTACTCACCACATGTCCAAGAAACTGTACCTCCGTCAGCCAAATCTCACACTTAGAAAACTCAGCATACAATTGTTTTTCTCTTAACTTTTGAAGAGCAATCTGCAAATGCACCGCGTGATCTTTTAGATTCTTCGAATATATGAGGATGTCATCAATAAATACAATAATAAACTTATCCAGATACTCCTTGTATACCCTATTCATCAAATCCATGAAAGCTGCTGGCGCATTCGTCAATCCAAATGATATTACTAGAAACTCGTAATGGCCATACCTTGATCGAAATGCAGTCTTGGGGATATCCTCGGGCTTTATCTTCAGTTGGTGGTAGCCGGACCTTAAATCAATCTTTGAAAAGTAACATGCTCCCTTAAGCTGGTCAAATAAATCATCGATCCGCGGTAAAGGATATTTATTCTTTATCGTCAACTTATTCAGCTCTCTGTAATCAATACACAATCTCATACTTCCATCCTTTTTCTTCACAAATAACACTGGAGCACCCCACGGAGAAACACTAGGTCGAATAACTCCTTTATCCAATAACTCCTGAAGTTGCTTAGCCAATTCTTTCATTTCAATCGGGGCCATTCTGTATGGAGCCTTAGAAACTGGTTCAGCTCCAGGTATCAAATCAATGGAAAATTCTATCTCACGATCAGGTGGTAATCCTGGTAATTCTTCTGGAAAAACATCAGGGAATTCTCTTACTACAGGGATGTCCTCCAAAATAGGGATCTCTTTCTTCGTATTCACTACATGAGCCAAGTACGCTTCACATCCTTATCTCAGCAATTTTCTTGCTTGCATCACTGAGAGAAACTTCCTATCTTGCCTCTGCCCTTGGTAACTGATCCTTTTATTATCTGAGGTGTACAGAACAACTCTCTTTTTCTTACAATCAATATTTTCCATATATCGAGACAACCAATCCATACCTAGAATAACATCAAAGTCTCCCAACTCGAAGGGTATTAAGTCAACAGGGAACATATACCCCGAAATCTCTAAGGAACAACTAGGACAAAAATGTTTTACAAGTACTTTATCTTTATTAGCCACTTCTATAGTTAAGAGTTCATCTAAATCTTCTAGCATTAATTGCATTTTACTCACATAATTCACGGATATAAAAGATTTGGACGCTCCTGAATCAAACAAAACGTTAATAGGTACGGAATTTAGAGTAAGCATACCTGCAACCACATCAGAATCATGAACTGGAGACTTCTGGGTCATCTTAAAAGTCCTAGCTCTCGCAGTACTGGTTGCTGGTCCTTGAGACACACTCCTTCCCGCATTACCTTGAGTCACTGACTTGCAATTCCTAGCTATGTGTCCCACTTTGCCGCAACTAAAACAAGTAACTCCTTGAATCTCAGACTTACACTCCGTGGAATAGTGACCTTTCTGTCCACACTTAAAATAATTAACATTCTCTCAACACTGACCACTGTGCTTTTTCCCACACGTCTTACAATCAACTACTGGCTTACTCATCCTCGTCGGGGCAGAGTTAACTGATGTTGTACCGGGCTTAACTTGGGGAAAGTTCTGCCCTTTAAACTTTTTATTCTTATTCCTACTAAACCAACGCTGAAACCTTCGACTTGCCATTCCTGATTCTGACTTTGCAGGTCCACTTTCAAATTTCCTTTTCTTTTTACCCTGCTCCTTTGCAGCTAACTTCTGATCACTATCTATCACCAGGGCAGCCTGAACTACCGAAGTATATGTCTTGAGTTGTAAGGCTACAACTCCACTTCTTATTTCTGGCTTTAACCCTTGTTGAAACCACTTCGCTTGTTGGGCTTCGGAACTCACATATACCGGTGCTATACGGGCCAACTCCGTAAACTTCGCTTCATATTCCGTAACACTCCTATTTCCCTGTTTCAACTCCCAAAATTCCATCTCCATTTGACTTTGGAGACAGGCTGGAAAGTATTTTTCCAAAAACAATTCTGTGAATCTGGCCCAGGGAACTGGACCTTCTCCTTCTAGGGCTCGCGTAGATTCCCACCAATAATTCGAATCATTCCTCAGAAAATAACTAGCATAATCAGTCTTTAAATCCTCACTCACCTTAGTGAGCGCAAATGCCTTTTCCATTTCCTTTAACCATATCCTGGCAGCAACAGGATCTACCTCTCCTTTAAACTCTGGGGGCTTCACTGCTTGAAAAGACTTAAAACTAACACCTTGATTTGCTCCTCTCATCTCATGCTGCTGTTGGATTTGTAGTTGCTGCTGTTGGATTTGCTGCTGTTGTTATTGTATGAGCTGCTGTTGCTGTTGTTGTTGATGTTCCAATTATTGCTGCTGTTGCTGGAATTGTTGTTGCTGTTGGGCCAGCTGTATAGTCTGCTGACGCAACAAGTTCATCAAATCACTCATGGAAGGATCCCCAGCAGATCCGTTATTGGGCTGAGAATTTCTCTTTGGTGGCATCTCCTGAAACATAATAGTCATATATAAGAAAATGGATTGCTCCAGCAGTTTATATTTATGCATCAGGAGAGCGTTGCAACTAAGACAATATTCTCATCCCCCATTATAATTGGATCCATCCTGAGTGAATGATTATAATCTAAAAATGCCAGCAACAGAATCAACAATGACAATAACAGCAATAATAGCAACACACAATATGTAAAACTGAATAATAATATAAAGCAACTAAAATACAATAACCAACAGAATCCAACCAGTACAACTGAAAATCCAAATACAAAGAACCATCCGAATACACGCCAAAATTGGTTGTCATAACAGCCGCGCCTACTACAAACTATCACAACATAATGTACATATACAAAGAAAACCATCACAGAACTCCTAGAAGTCAACTCTGAGCTCTGCATCCCTCTACTGCAACTCTGTCTAGTCTCTACGACTGCCACCAATGGAACCTAGCTCAAACACTAGCCAGTTCACTAGGTCCTGATACTGCACAGCTCTGAACTCTGAACTAATGAAACGGTCAACAGACCTAGCACTCTCTACAGCCATCTGGGTCAATGCTCTCACACGGGCTCGCACCTCAGGGGAAGGGGCAGAAATACCCTGAAATGGTGCAATAGGTACCTGGTCCAACTGGGCAGCAAACTCTGGACTCTGCTCTCTGATAAAGGAAGTATTCACCGCCCTATGCACATGATAAGGGATCGGTGAAGAAATACCACTAGGGGCCACAGGAGGTGCCGGAGGTCTCATCATGGAAGAACTGGGACCGCAGCCGGGAGGGAAATCCCTGACAGCAGACACAGACCTACGTACCCAACGGGGACGAGGACTAGATCCAGGGATGTCTCGAGGCATAAAAGAAGGAACTGGGGGAGGAGGCATAGGGGTCTCCTCGGCAACAGCATCACGGGGTTTCTCCGAATCTGAGCTATCGGAATCAGAAGCCCGAGATGGAGAACTCGAAATCGCAATAGGCCACTGCCAACATAATAAATATACAGGCAAGACACCACCAGGTCAAGGCAATTCTATCAAAACATTTAATAGATGCCAGGGTAACACCGTCGGAACCCTCGACTGACTCTAAAGGTCTGCTCCTCTATATGAGTTGCTGACTCACACTTAAAGACTCACGTTATCACCTACTTGACATAATCTCTAACCTGAATCAGGGACTTGAACCTGTAGCTCTGATACCAACTGTGACGGCCTCAACCCCGGGGTCAGGAGTTGACGTCACTAAACACAATTACTCAAAAATATAAACAACAGAATTATTATTAGAATATATTAACTTGACCCCAAACCAAGATCCGATCCAGGTTCAAGTATAATTCAGATTCTTATTATAACAAACTCTTTATTCACTATCTACGACACACTAACTTTATTCAGCAACTCCTCAGACCTCATGGCCTGATACAAACTACCTCAGAGGAGCCGGGTCCAGAAGGGGCGGGAACATGGGTCGGTCTGACTGATCTTCTAGGCATCTGTGAAATGTACATAACAGTTTGCAAGGGTGAGCATAATCACTCAGCAGTACCAAATATGAATAACAGATTAAAACAATATTGTAACAATAATGGGAACAGAGCTGTAATCATGATATCAACATTTCATAATGATAATCAAAGTAACTGGATATCACTAATTATCATGCTTTGTGAAAACAACATTATAGTGTGCTGCGTAATACCAGAGTCCAATTTTAGCATGCTAACCATTTTATAAAACCGCTGTATCAATCAATCATGCTTTCATATAATTCACAAATCCCAATCAGATACATAGCGGATATGTGAAGATAGCTGATCAGGCTATCAATACCAGACGGCTCTAACTGCCATCCCATTTACCTATTCCGGAACTCAGAGACTAGCTAGGTCTCTGACCTGCTGGACTAATCGGTTTTATAATGCGCGCAACCGAATTAGCCTCTTACGCCACCTCAATAGGCCTACTCTGGCCCCAATGTATCCCATATCTGACCTTTTTATCCAGTTTTCAAAAACACTTATACCTATCTCATTTTCAAAATCATTTATTTAGCCAGCACACATATAAAATCCGTTTCGCAAATCATTCCATTTGAGACAGGTACCTTTCGAAGTTACTTTTCCCCAAAACAATTCGAAAACAATGATTTTAGAACTACAGGGGATACGTAACTTAAAACATTTATGTTCCATCACGAGAATAAAACATTTAGCTATTAATATACACTGAACCATAAAAGAATGGTCAGGGGTACTTGCCTTGCAACGCTTTACAAACCCTAATAACTTTCACGCTGACTTTGATCCTGGAACAACTCGACTAGGATCTACAATTACAGAATACCCTAATTAGTTATACCAACATGCTTGATATCCTCAAATCCTAATAACCCAAATCCGACAACCCGACTCGTATTAATATTATACACATAATCATGCAATTATATTTCTCGAACATAAATAGGGATATCACGTAAAACATAATTATGTATAATTACAAATATATTTTTAGAAAATTTTGGCAGCAACTTCTTTATTTATAAGACTACCCGTCGATTATAGTCGACGTCAACAATTCTCAACCATCCATAATATTATTCTGTACAACCCACCACCAATAAAAATCAATTATTCAAATCCAAACATATTTTACATAATTATTTTATTTTATTTATTTATAGAATTTAGGACTCAGAACATCGTCATCACCGTCCACCGTCGGCTCGCCGAGGCTCATAGCCGACGGCGGTAAAATTCGCGGGTACCCGTTACTTCGGGTTTCCATCGCGCATTTCCTTGATTAATCATAATTCCCGCACGAAATTATTAATATCATGAATGCCTACTCAAATAATTCCTGCATAAAATGGAAAATAGAAATTAAAAATTTAATAATCAGCCCACTGCAACAAAATTTGGCCCAACAGTCAAATCCAACTGCCAGGCCCAACAAAGAACCCAAGGCTCGAATGAACAGGCCCAATAGAGCCCAAAACAAGCAAAACATGGAAGCACAGAACACGGCCAAACCCCGGCCACCACACACGGCCAAGCCGCCACACACAACACAGACGCACACACACACAACACAGACGCGCATACACACTTCCGGCCACCTATCCGGAATTTACGCGGGGGCAACCGGAATTCATTGTAATAATTAAGGCAACACTGCACAAACATATACATACACACAGGTTCATATATATATACATCCAACAGAAGAAATCGAAGCTACAGTTGGGAGTTAAAACAACCGAAACTCACCGGAAAACCGAAAGAAACCGGCAAACAAAGAATCTGGAGGAAGAAGGAAGGAAGAACAGAAATAATCGAGAGAGAATCGAAGAGAAACGAAGAGAGTTACAGCCGAGGCCCGAGAGAGAGAGACAAATGAGAGGTGATGATTTTAATCCCCCAAAACCAGCTGCTGACACGTATCTTCTAATTAGGATACGTGTCACTCCCTTATAACCACCACACCGAGCCAAACAGGGTCTATAACACCCCGCTGCTATTATTTACGCAATGGGTTCGCGAGAAAACAACTTCATAAATTTATTGAAACCACTTCAAAGTTTTATACGTATCCCGAACTTAATTAAAACATAGGTTTTGAAATATTAGAATAATTCTGAAATACAGTTTGTACCCGCTTTTATCAATTACACGAATCAACGCACGGGTGAAACTAACTCTGATAATTCCCAAAATAATTCTAAAATTCTCAGAATAATACGAACTTAATAAAATATAAGTTTCATAATTTTTAAAGATTCCCATAATTAAATATGGATTTTAGCATTTAACACACTCAGAAAATCATTTAAACATAAATAATTAACAAAATATTGATTTCTCAATTTTATAAAGTCCTAAAAATAATTATTGAAATTATAAAATTGGAAAACCAATTTTAAAGACAACCCAAATATTTATGGAATTAAAATTATCATAAAATCACTTTACAAGCGAAATAAAATCATATAATTCGCAAATAAATCACATAATTCCAATTCTACATATTAACAAGTCATAAATAATTAAGTAACAATCAGTAATCGCTGCCAAAATCAATACACACCTTTTATTTATTTACTTAAACTTTTATTACACTTCCAAGTATAAAATAAAAATAAAAATACACCAGTCGTTATAGTTTGTGTGTCAACATGAAAGGATCTCTTAAAGTAACTTCTACTCCTGTTTGTATCTTCTCTTCATCAGAACCTAATCCAGCTTTATCTCTAGGTTGCTTGGATCTCAACCCAAATGTTGCGAGTTGATTCATTATAAGATTGGATTTTGGTTCAACTGGAGTAGCTTTCTTCCATAACAGCTTCTTCTTATCAGCAATTGTCATCTTTTCCCAACTAACTTGATCAGAATTTGATGTTTCTTCTGTAACTTGCCGTTCTTCATTCTGAACAACTTGAGCAATGTTAGAGGTTATTTTAGATTCTTCAATTATCTATCTTCTCTTCATAATTTGAACAGTTTCATCTTTTATCAAATCATCATCATGCATTGTAGTTTGATAGACTGGAATGGAAGAACTTATCTTTGTCTCAATCTTTAAATGTTCATCAACCTTTTCTTTTCCTTTTGACTTAGGATTAATCTCATATGTGATCTAGTCTTGGACTTTGAAGTCTCAGAATTTGACTTTTCCCTGATCACAATTCCTTTTTCCTTAGGCCTTGGAGGTTTCTTCACATCAGAAGCTTTAGACTTAAGATTTATCTTCTCAGCTGCAAATCTAGCTTCTTCCTTCTTGCGAGTTTCCAAATCCATTCCTAGATTTTGTTTCAGAAATAATCTTCTAGCTATCTCCTCATCAAGTGTCTGGATTTTAGGATTTTTGTAATAAATAGTAGTCTGCTTCCCTTTTAGCTTCATAGTTTGTAAAAAATTCTGAGAGTCTTTAGATCCTGACTGAATCAGAATATCAGAACTTGACATCAGACTTTATTTATCAGAACTTGACTTCAGAATTTTAGCATTCACATCATTAGAACTTGACTTGTTCTCTGTAGAAGATTTTCCTTGAACTTTTCTTTGACCTCTACTCTTATCAGAGTTTCCCTGGTCATCACCTTTATCATCCTTTTTCTTCAGTATTTGAGTAGGTGAACATTTGGACTTAACTACCTTCTCCCCCTTTTTGGCATCATCGGGAAGTAAGAGAGATAGAAGAAGTTCTACTGAAGATTGGATTTCTTCCAATTGAGCTTTCTAAGAAACTTGGGTAGCCAGGACCTCAGCAATTTGGGCCTGTTGCTTCTCTTGAATCTTCTAAATGGCTTCAATTTTCTCAAGAGTAGTTCTGACATACCTGTTCTTGTCAAGCATGATCTGTAGATCTAGCTTATCAGCTTTTTCCTTTAGTGTACCAACATTCTCATGAGTAGAAGAATGTAGACCTTGAAGATGTTTGGTAGATAGAGCAGTGATCTTGAGTTGTGTCTTTAAATCAGCATTTGTGAGCAATTCATCAGCTTTAGCAATATGCTCTGTCAAAACATTAGGGCTTGGAATGAAATCAGTGTCATTCCACTTCTTGGTCCACTCCACACCTCTGTGAGTATCCTCCCAAGGAATAGGTGCTTCCTTTTCAACAAATTTCTTCACCAATGCTTCCTTGCCTAGAATGGGAACTGGAGTTTCAATAGAAACATTATCTTCAGAACTTGAGGAAGACTCATTATGTTCTGACAGCACAAGAGTGTGTGAAGCAACTGGAGATTCAGGAATAAAATTATCTAAATTCTGAACATCAGAATTTATCTCCAAAGTTGATGTGGTTGGTGTAGATGGTATCTCAGCATTTAAAATTGGAAAATGAGTTGGAGATTGTTGAGCTTCTTTAGATGGAGCTTCCAGATAAAGAATATTTGGTATATTCAAATTATGAATATCTATTTCAGAAGTTTTAGTTTGTTCTTTAGCATCATCTGTAGCTTTAATAGGAGAGACAAGAGGTGTTGACACAGTATTCTGAGCTTGAGTAGGGAATGGCAGAGCTTCAATTACCACAGGTTCTGATGAGATCAGAGATTCCTGATCCCCTTCCTCAGCTTCAGTTGAATCCTCAGATATAGGCTTGGCCTTGTAACTTTGTGCCCTCATTTTCTTTAGTCTCCTTTCCAGTGAAGGAGTTGCTTTAGCAGCTTCAGAACTTACAAACTTCCTCTTCAAAGTATCAGAACTTTGAGCTGCAGTTTCTTTCTGAGAAATAACATTTTCAGCTCCAACATTCACAGGTTCTGATGCATGAACCCATGCTTCAACTGTTTCCTCTTCAGTATCAGATTCATCTCTGAGAATCATCTTCCTTCTCTTTTGTGGAGGTTGAGGAACGGACTTTGTCCTCTTTGGCCTGGAAGATGAAGATCTGATGGTATTTGCTGATGATTCAGGTTGAGATGATTGAGTTGATGGTTTAACAGATATCCTGATGGTAGATGTTGGTTGTGGTTGAGAAGTTTGAGGTGTATGGGTAGTGGTGGTAGGTGCTGATGGTTGAGGTTCAGATGGTTGAACATCAGTATATAGTGCAGTGTATGTAACTGGATCATAGGTTATTAAGGCTTGTTTGATAGATAAAGGAATTTAGAGGGGTCTTAACACAGCCTTTTTATTATCAGTAGATAACAAATCATTAAAAGCTCTTTTAGCTAGTCTAAATGGTGAAAGTGATTCACTACCTAATTGGGGCTTATCAGAACAACAAACACTATAGATAAGCTGACAGAATCTAGCAAAATATATAGTATTCCTATCTTCTGTCATCCTATCCCCAATAAAGCCTAAAACGACACTTGCATAATCAAAATCAGTTTGATTAATGAGAGCTTACCCGATTTGTTGACTGAGTATGGGGATTGCATCAAAATTAGAACATTTGTTGGCGAAGGTCTTTGTAATACAGTCAAAGAAGAAACTCCATTCCCTCCTTATGTAAGATCTCTTCAATTGACCCAGCTTGGGCAATGTTTTTTCATACCCCAGACTGGCCATCATATTTTGAAGAACTGGCTCCTCAACAGTTGTATAAGCACAGTTCTCAGGCAGCTGCAGTGCTTGACGAACTGTAGCCAAAGTCACGACATGCTCATCCTCCCCTGTTATAAAGATAATACTTGGGGACCCTTGAGCACCACCATCATCATAGATTCCACTTCTCCAAAACTCCAGCACTTGGGTTCCAGAGATTACTTCAGGTTGGGTCAAAGCATAACCAATATCAGAATTAGCAAGGAAATCCTGAATAAAGTGAAGTTCTGATGGAGCTTCAGCCTTGCTAAGAATAGACGAGTAGTTATTGGGAACAAACTTAGTTCCATTAAAAATCAAGTCTTTTGGTGCCATCTTTGTAAGAAATTAAGTGAGAAAATATGTTGCACGAAAGGTGTTTGTGAGAATGCCTGTAAGAAAACGCTTCAGAGAATATTAGAGAGAGAGAGAATAAAAGAGATTAAGAATAGAAAAGTAAGTAAAAGATTAGAAAATCTTTTAACTCCCATAAATATACTCTCTCCACTCAACAATTATAGTTTTGAAGCATGGGATACACTTTACACCTGGCAACGTGTGAACAATCAGTAAAAAAAAGTTAAAGTAGGAGTTAATGGGCACGTAAAATAAGCAATAATTACCGTGCACATGCAGTTTTTCAGGACAAACACGTTTACCATTAACCCATAATGATTATGACTGTTTTTATCGTACCCTAATATATTATGATTTAAATATGACTGTTTTAGTTTTTACCACAAATAAGTAAAGTAAAGAATAATGCCACGTAAGCATCAAAGATTCCATCATGATTTAATATCAGAACTTAAACTTATATCAGATTTAACAGTCATCAGAATATGGCTTCTGAACTCAAAAGTGAATATCTTTTTCTGTAATTCTTCATACAAATACTGACTTGATTCTTCAGAGTTTAATCATTAGAACTTTCATCAGAACTTGTCCTCAGAATTTATGCAAATGACACTTAACTATTTGTCAAAAACAACTTAATCACCACAGTAATTTTCATCATTCATATAGAGTGTAAGTGTGTGCATTCAGCAGAATTTCAGATAAAGATTAAAGTCTGATAAAGTTCAGTACATCTTAGAAATAAGGCATAACTAAGAAAAGTACTTAAAATTTGTCATCAATCACAAAGTCTACTCAAGAACAAATTTATGCAAGAATACACCTCAACTGTTTGTGCTCATTTTATGCATCTTTTGAAATTCCTTTTTACAGTGGCTTATCAGTGTAAGTGAGTCACGACTGCTTATCAGAATTTATGCTGTTGTCAGAGTATTTCTCCAGTAATCAGAGAATATGAAAAGTCACCAAGAAAATTTATTTGCTTTTCTAATGCATATTACTTAATACCAGCAATACACTTGGGTCTTCCCTTCCACCTATTTACTCTGGATCTCAAAGGAGTACCTGACTTTTGTTTTGTTTTGTTTTGTTTTCTTTTGATAAGTGAGGATTATCAACATTTAGTTCATTCTTAAGATTTACTAACATCATAATCGGACAGATAAGAAACAAGAATCTAGTTTGTGACTTAGTAATAAGAAACAGAAAGTGAACTTGACTAAGCTCAAAATCAGAATTTGCTTGTGTTAATGAGTTTCCACATAAACAACTAATTCAAACGTTGGATTTCTAGTATGTTAAAGACTACTAGGTCAGCATCTAGCACAGTTATCCTCATTGGATTGAATAGTCACAGAACATTCAAAACACTGTCACAGTTTAAAGATCCATATCAGATAACAATCAACATTTAATGAATTCTCAATTTTAGCACAGATTATATGACAATAAAACAATCTGTAAACACTGATCATAAAGTCTG
Source organism: Apium graveolens (assembly GCF_009905375.1). NCBI lineage: Eukaryota > Viridiplantae > Streptophyta > Magnoliopsida > Apiales > Apiaceae > Apium > Apium graveolens. The sequence goes on along the minus strand of NC_133648.1, from coordinate 136,486,161 downwards.
ATGCATGAGAACAAAAACTAAGCAGATTTAGAGAAATAACCTGAAACCATTCCAAGTTCATTTATCAGTCTTGTAAAAGTAGCTTCACATAGTGGTTTTTTGAAGATATCTGCTAGTTGTTGATCTGTTGGAACAAAATACAATTCCACTGTACCTTCCATCACATGTTCCCTTATGAAATGGTACCTAATGCTGATGTGCATTGTCATTGAGTGTTGAACTGGATTACCTGTCATAGCAATAGCACTTTGATTATCACAGTAAATATGGATTTTAGAAAATTCTAACCCATAATCCAGTAACTGATTCTTCATCCAAAGAATCTGTGCACAACAGCTTCCTGGAGCAATATATTCTGCTTCTGCATTGGATGTGAAAATTGACTTCTATTTCTTGCTAAACCAAGAAACCAATCTACCTCCGAGAAATTGGCAGCTTCCACTAGTGCTTTTCCTATCTATTTTGTATCCTGCAAAATCTGCATCTGAGTAATCTATTAGCTTAAAATCTGATTCTCTAGGATACCACAATCCCATATCAGCTGTACCCTTAAGGTACTTGAAAATTCTCTTCACGGCTATTAAATGAGGTTCTCTTGGATCAACTTGAAATCTTGCACAAAGACATGTAGCATACATGATATCAGGTCTACTTGCAGTTAAATAGAGTAAAGAACCAATCATACCTCTGTAGTTAGTAATATCTACTGATGAACCAATATCTTTATCTAACTTGGTTGTAGTGCCATGGGAGTAGATGCAGTTGAACAATCTTGCATTCCAAATTTCTTCAATAAATTTCTGGTGTACTTGGATTGACTAATAAAAGTACCGTCTTCATTTTGCTTGACTTGAAGGCCCAGAAAATAACTAAGTTCTTCCATTATACTCATTTGATATCTTGACTGCATTAGCTTTGCAAACCTCTCACAGAGTTTGGCATTTGTAGAACCAAATATGATATCATCAACATATATATGTACCAAAAGTAAGTCCTTTCCATGGTTGAGGTAGAACAGTGCTTTATCAATTGTACCTCTGTGAGATCCACTTTCCAGAAGAAATTGAGCTAAAGTCTCATACCATGCTCTAGGAGCTTGCTTAAGGCCATAAAGTGCTTTGTAAGGCCTATAGACATGATTTGGAAATTTTGAATCTACAAAGCCTGGAGGTTGTTCAACATAGACCTCTTCTTCCAATTCTATATTAAGAAAATCACTTTTCACATCCATTTGAAAGACTTTAAACTTTTTGTGAGCAGCATAAGCCAAATAGATTCTTATGGCTTCTAATCTAGCAACTGGTGCAAATATTTCATCATAATCAATACCCTCCTGTTGAGAGTAGCCTTTAGCAACCATCCTAGCTTTGTTTCTTGTAATTATGCCATCACTGTCATTTTTGTTTCTGAATACCCATTTTGTGCCAACAATGGATCTTTTCTTTGGTCTTGGCACTATGGTCCAGATTTTATTTCTTTCAAATTCATTTAACTCTTCCTGCATTGCTTGTACCCAATCAGTATCTTGAAGAGCTTCTTCCACTTTCTTTGGTTCAGTCTGAGATAGAAAAGAATCATAGAGACATTCATTTGATATTGCAGTTCTAGTTCTGACACCTGCTTCAGGATCTCCAATAATTAAGTCAGGTTTATGTGATTTGGTCCACTTCCTTGCAGATTGAAATTGACTTCTAGAACTGGATCCTCCCCCATGATCCATGTTGTCTCCATCGGCATTTTCTGATGCTCCCCCTGTAGTTATGCTCTCTGAGACTTCAGAATTTGACTTGGATCCTTTAGGATTTGAAGTATCAGAGTTTCCAGAATTATCAAAAGTTGGCTCATCAGAACTAGATGAATCAGAACTTGAAGATCCAGTGTCAGGTTCTGATGCTTCTTGAGAGTCTTGAGATGTGGTAGGATCTTCAACTTGCTCCCCCTGGACAGGTGCATTTTTCTTTGGAGTTGTTACCACAGATTCAATGACATCAGTACTTATAGGATCAGAGTTTAGGTCATCAGAATTTACAGAATCAGAATTTAAGTCTTTATTTTCAAATCTCAGCTGATCGTGATCATTGAAATCGTCAAGTCCAGTAATCTTCTTATCATCAAAAGATACATTGATAGATTCCATGATAACCCTTGTTCTTAAATTGTAGACTCTGAAGGCTTTTGTGGAAAGTGGATATCCAATAAA